>NW_026463202.1:0-73183 GCF_021730395.1 Mercenaria mercenaria | reverse complement strand
TCAAAATCTATAGGGGTCATCTACTGGTCATGACCAACCTTCCTATCAAGTTTCATAATCCTAGGCCCAAGCGTTCTCAAGTATTGTCTGGAAACGGTTTAAATGTTCCGGGTCACTGTAGCCTTGGCCTTTGACCTACTGACCCCAAAATAAAAGGGGTCATCTGCTAGTCATGATGAACTTCTATCATCTTTCATTGGCCTAAGCGTAGTTGTCTTCCAGAAACCATTTAACTGTTCCTAGGTATTGTGACCTTGAACTTTGACCTAATGACCTCAAAATCAATAGGGGTCATCTGCTGGTCATGACCAATCGCTCTTGAGTTATCGCCCGGAAACCGTTTTACTCTTCATGGTCACTATGACCTTGACCTTTGACCTACTGATCTCAAAATCAATAGAGGTCATTTGCTGATGATTACCAATCTTCCTATCAACTTTCAAGATCCTTGGCCCAAGCAATCTTGAGTTATCAATCGGAAACCGTTTAACTGTTCAGGGTCACTGTGACCTTGATATTTGACATACTGACCTAAAATAAATAGGGGTCATCTGTTGGCAATGATCAACCTTCCTATCAACTGTCATGATCCTAAGTCCAAGCGTTCTTGAGTTATAGTCTGGAAAACGTTTTACTATTCAGGATCACTTTGATCTTGACCTTTGAAAACAGATCTCAAAATCAATAGGGGTCATCTGCTGGTTATGACCAACATTCTTATCAACTTTCATGATCCTAGGCCCTTGGAAGCGTTCTTGAGTTATCATCCGAAAACGGGTTGGTCTAATACCGACCGAACGACCGACATCTGCAAAACAATATACCCCTCCTTCTTCGAAGGGGGGCATAATAACTTTTGGAATTAACTAAACAAAACTTATCTTATTATCTTATAAATATCATACCAATATAACAGATTTTGTGAGCATTTGTTTGTTTCAGTGTAAGACTGAAATATGTTTTAACAAGTGAACACCAGATGCAATATTTTAGTAAGTGACATAGTTACAAATTAAAATATAAAATCTGATGTTCAAAAGTGAAAGATACTTTGATCTGACATATGAGACAAATTTCTTTCTTTAGTTATACCTTCCAACGGCTTTTACCAAATTAATTGTATGCCAGTTTTACCAGTGTTATGTCACTTATAAAGTCATGACGTCACAATGTTAATATTGCAAATAAAGTTAATTCTTTGAAGTTTGTTATTTGTTTGACATTTAAATATAAATATGACAGTGTGCATATCTTTATCTTTTTACTTCTATATTTCTATGTATATTATGGAAAGAATATTTTCAATTATATACCATTCATATCCTTTTGTGTTTAAGTGTAGTTCCACAACAGTGTAAGCTATAAAATGAAAATCCCACTGTCTGGTTAAAACAGTAAAAAATTCAAATAAATCTCCAGTTATATTTCAATAAACTACTCAAAAACATGAAATAAAAAAAAACATTGCCATTATTTTTAATAGCAGATAACCGGTATGTTAAATATATATCAAATAAGAAAGTATAGAAAAACAAATTAATTCAAGGCTTGTTAATGTTCGGTATAATTAAAACTGAATGATTCACAAATGTAAGGATTAACATAAAATTGTGAAACTGTTAGTATTAAAACTAAATGATTCATGAATGAATGAAAAATTAACATAAAACTGTAGAATTATTATCAAAAACAGACAAAACAAATTTTCTTACAACTCAACACTTCTCACAAATAGAACAAAATAGAACTTGAGCTCGTAGATCACAAAATGCCCCCCCCCCCCCACCCCATGCACTTGATGCTTTCAGTAATTGCACAAGGAACAGAAATAATTTGGTAACTGTACACAAAAGTTCTACTGTTCTGGGTCAATGTGACCTTGACCTTTGACCTACTGACCTCAAAATCAATAGGGTCATCTGTTGGCCATGATCAACCTCCCTATTAAGTTTCGAGATCCTGGGCCCAAGCAATCTCAAGTTATCTTCAAGAAACCATTTAACTGTTCCGGGTCACTGTGACCTTGACCTTTGTTCTACTGATCTCAAAATTTATAGGGGCCATCTGTTGGTCTTTAGTTATCATCTGGAAACCGATTAAATGTTCCACGCCACTGTGACCTTGACCTTTGACCTACTGACCTTAAAATCAATAGAGGTCTTTCACCGATCAAGATTAATTTCCCTATCAAGTTTAATGATCGTAGGTCTAAACGTACTCAAGCTATCGTCCAGAAACGGTTTAACTGTTCCGGATCACTGTGACCTTGACCTTTGATTTACTGACCTCAAAATCAATAAAAGTCATCTATTGGTCATAATTGACCTCCTTTTTCTCTTTCTTGATCCTATGCCCAAGCATTCTTGAGTTATCATCCGGAAAGGGTTTAACTGTTCTAGGTCACTGTGACCCTTCACCTTTGACCTACTGACCTCAAAATGCTTATGAGTCATCTGCTGTTCATGACCAATCTTCCTCTCAATTTCCATGATCCTAGGCCCAAGCATTCTTGAGTAATTATCTGGATATTGTTTAATTGTTCCGAGTCACTGTGACCTTGACATATGATCTACTGATCTTAAAATCAGTAGGGATCATCTGCTAGTCATGACCAACCTCACTATCAGCTTTCATGAACCTAGGCCTGAGTGTGCTTGAGATATCATCCGGAAAAGGATTGGTCTACATACCGACTGACCGACATCTGCAAAACAATATACCTTCCTTCTTTGAAGGAATGGATAAAAACAAAACATAAGCTTTCTGCAGCCTTTCGGTCATTTTGTATGACCAGTCTTCAAATTTTCTTTTGTACAAGTATCGTCTATTGATTTTGCTATAGAAATTAAAGAACAAAGCTGCTTTCTTTTTATTATCTGATTTTCAATGATTATTCCGTTTACTGAAGAAAGTGCCATTTTTCACTTTTTTAAATATTAGGAAAAAAATATTGATATAAATATCGATATAATACATCATTCTCAAGAACTCTAAAGGTGACAAATGGAATCTTTTCAATTTTCAAAATATCTTGATAACTTTGGATTTATCATCCAGAAAATAATGGGTTAGTTTCAATTGTAAATTTCCACTATATGTTTACTGCTAGAGTAAACCAATCTTATATAGATAAATTCATTCGAGCAAGAATGATAATCAATGTTTTAAGAAATCCAAAGTTGTATCTACATGATTACTGCTTGAACGTTCCCTACTCAATGACATATCTGTTAATCCGAGTTTCAAAAAATACTCCAAGTTACAGAGGGCAAGCATATTTCCTTCCTTTTACACCAGTCAAATATATTATGTGGTTAACTAAATCCTATACTTATTGAATGGCTTATTATTAGCATTGTCACATTGTTTATTTCGTTTGGTTTTAAGACAAACCAACACAAGTCCTGCCATATGGACGCTTTCCATATTCAATAGTAAAAGTGTGGGCAGGCACCTAGGTAAGGGTGAGGGATAAAAGGATTCCACCTTAAACACTGGACCTCAATGACCCATGCCATTTTGACTAAAGTGCATATTTTGAAGCTGTTTATGTGTTTGTTTTGGGTTTAACACTGTTTTTTAAACAGTATTTCATTTATGTAACCGAGGGCAGTTAACCTAACCAGTGTTCCTTGATTCTGTGTCAGTACAAACCTATTCTCCACATGCAACTGCCTACTTCCTCACATGAATCAGAGGTGGAGGACAAACGATTTCAGACAGAATGTCTTTTTTCGAACATATGCATGACCTGGGAATCAAACTCACAAACCCACAATCCGCAGATCTGTGCTCTCCCTATTTAGCTAAGCGAATGGGAGCTGGTGATACATGTTCAATTAAATATCTGATATCATGTCCTGTCATTTGTTGAGTTCTCTAATATTATGTCTCATTGTTTGATAATTCTAAGATATTATGTCTACATCACTGTGATATTTGATGAAGTCTCTGATATTATGTCAACACGTTTGATGAATCCTCTGGTATTATTCTGACATTTTCAATAAAGTCTCTGATATAAGATCTCAACATTTGATGGAGTGTCTTATATTTTGTCTACATCAGTGCATCAGTTGGCCAGTCACAATTTGACTGAAGTATCTGACATTTTGTCCATGTCTGAAGTCCTTTCTCTGTCATTCTCTAATATTCTCTCCATATTTTTGCTGATTGTTATGCTGAATAGATCTGATACACAAATTGCCTGCAAGATTCAAACATTATACGAAGAAAGAGAAGAATGGTATAAGTTAACAAATTGTATCGGGAAAAACAAAATGTTAATATGAAATAGAAACAAGAATTACAAAGAACAAAATGTATTGACTATACCACTGGTTTACAAACAAAAACTGAACTGCGGTTTCTAAGCTGTATGATGTTCATAATCCGATACTCTGTTTTGACATGTATAGTACAGAACTTGTTACTTACTACTAATACTGTTACAACAATCCCTATAACTGCACCTGGCAATACATCTTTAGGGTTGTGTTTACAATCTGACACTCTGCTTAGGGTGTATAATAAAGAACTTAAGACTTACAGCTAAAAGGCACCTGCCATTACATCTGTAGGATGTTGTTTAAAATTTCACACTCTTCTTAGATGTATAATTAAGATCTTGTTAACAATAATACTGCTATAACAATCCCAATCACTTCACCTGCTATTATATCTGTAGGATGATATTTTAAAGTTGACACTCTACATAGACATGTATAATAGGGAATTTGTAACTTACCACTAATACTGCTACAACAATCCCTTTCACAGGACCTGCCATTATATCTGTAGGATGATTTTTGAAATTTGATATTCTTCTTAGATATCTATAATTTAGGTCTTGTAACTTGCCACTAATAATGCTACAACAGTATTGCCATTAAATCTGTTAATCTGACACTCTACTTAGATATGTACAGTAGGGAAATTGTAACTTACCACTAATACTGCTACAGCAATGCCTATCACAACATTAGACAGACATCAGTCGTTAGAGTCCTTCAAAACAAACATCTCTACTATAAAATCCTCTTTATCAGCACTTTCTTGAAAACAAAATACAATATCTCTTATCTCTGACTCTAACGTGTTGCGATGAGCCTAAAGAGAAAATAGTTTTCTGAGAAATTATCAGTGTCAGTATGAAGAAAGAAATTAACAGTATTACAGATTATTTGATCTCAACAAACTTTGTAAGTCTAATCACAGCACCTGCCATTATATCTGTAGGATGATGTTTGTTTTAATACTCTTCTTAGATATCTATAATTTAGGTCTTGTACTTACCACTGCTGCTACAACAGTACTGCAATTACATCTGTTTGATGGCGTTCATATTCTGACACTCTATTTAGACATGTACAGTAGAAATCTTGTAACTTACCGCTATATATACTGCTACAACAATGCATATCATAGCACCTGCCATTATATTTGTAGGATGGTCATTATAAAACTGACACTCTACTTAGATATGTATAGTATATCCATATTATTTCATGTTATAACCTAATAAACAAATGTGTTACGAACAACATCTTTACAGAATTAATGTTGTGCAATTTCGGACGTTCTTGTAAAAACAAAGGATAATGGAGCTATCGATGGAGATTATAAGAAGTTCAGAATAAAACTTGTTTAAGAGACTTCGTCAAATGGCAACTTTCGATGGTGGATGAAAACACAAGGTGTCCCTACTTGCATTATTTCAGGCATGTAAGTGCGCCTATTAGAACATCGAATCTTCAGTAAACCAGCTGGATGACTTCCTCGTATAAAAGACTCTGATAGAAGTTTCGAACCCACATTAGATATAGGCAAGGGATCCGAAGTCAGCGATCTTAACTACTCGGACACGGAGGCATCGACAATTCGCTTTTTTGGTTGGTAGGGGAATAGGAGTAGGATTCCGACGTCATAATAAAGACGTTTGTTGTTTTGTTTTGACAAAATGACGTAAAACAGTACTTTGACTTTCTGATAGGGTGGCAAAAGAAAGACGGATAAGAAGTTCCCGTACATAGCTGCATATAGTGTTAGATATGTCGTAAATTTAAAGGAAGACACGCTTTCATTGTCACAGGTTCACATGTTTATATTTTGTTGTTACCACATTACATGAATTTATACAAGACATTAAAAATGTACACAAAAATATTTTGGTGTTAGGCCGTTACATTTGGAACATTTAATTGATTGGTAAAATACATTAGGCATACGAAATAAATACTATTAATTGGGGATGACTGCCAGAAAAAGTATGTATCCATTCAGGTCCGATTATCCTTGGAGTTAGTTTCAAATGTGATCAGCGATCTTGCTTTTCAGCAAGGTTTTAATAGATTCTTCGAAATAAGATTCGATTGCAATAGCAGTTTCAAAGCGAAAAAAATTACTGCGGTCTATGTTTTGGAATGTAAACCAAACCCCCCTACCCAATTTGACCAAGGTGGACGGAATCCCCTCTTAATTTTTTTCCGGTTACAGGCCGGTATTGATTTCATCTTTACTTCCTGTTTATATCTGGGTTGGAGGTCATTTAACAGCTGATTAAAACTGTACATTTTGATTAGTGGATGAAAAAGTCCACAAGTTTCCGAATGGAGTAGATAATATTATCTTTAGGTGTCGTTAAACTTAAATCCGTTGCATGACTCTTGTGGAAATAGCTTGTAAAACGTCATGGACCTGAATCCCCTACGGCAGAGTTAAACTATGCCACTCTGATATGGAGTGATTTCCTGTAAACGATTTACAGTCATCTCGTACCCTTGTCTCGTCCACCAGTCACCGTGTCCCATTTTGGTCATTTCGTATCCCTTGACGATTTAAAAATTGGTCATTTCGCCCCACGCCCACCCACCCCCAACTTTTCGGCCCCCTCCTTTTTAGTCTTATGTCTTTTTATGTCAAAAGTTTCCTAGATTATGATTAATATAATTATGATGTTAAATATGTGTTTTGTAAAATATGTTCAACATAAAAAAAAATCAAAATTTTACTTTAAAAATAAAATATTTTGTTCTGTTTTATAAATACCCGATCACACTTTAGAGTGTATGCACGTTTCGTAGCTTAAAGTGTGGACTGACTAATACAGAGGTGTATCTTTTTTAAAGATACTTCTTGTTTTTATTATATCAAGTTTTCCGCTTTATTCCGTTAAAACTGGTTTTCATATTGAAAATTGTATCTTTTAATAAATATCCTGTTTTTCGTGTAGCGTTTTTATTCAACAACATCAAAAGGGGCATTTCTCCGCCTTGGTCACGTTGAGCAAGGGGGTTGGCGTGTGTGTTGGGGGGAGTGGGGGGGGGGGGGGGGGGGGGGGGGGGGGGGGGGGGGGGCGGGCGGGATTTAGTACGTAAGGATATGGCCTACATTCGTTTTCTTTTTCTTTTTCGTAACGTTCGTCCGCTCGTTATCACTTATGTTATATGGGATGTATATATTATCGAAAATAGTTGTAATATCATACTATAGAATGTATTCTCTTGTTGCAGTTCTCTTGTAAAGATGTAATGGTTCAATCATTTGTGTAATTTCCACTTCTCAAAACATCAAAACACTTTAATGACATAAAACGTGAACTTGTTAGAAATCTTGAACATTATTTTTTTTACTTTGACGCTTGATACATTTTACCCATTTACTGACATAATTTATAGACATGGAACAAATTATTACATATAATAAATTATATATAAAAGTCTGTATTTGATTTTCTTTGTAACAGCCATGTGATTTGTTTTCATCATACTGTGATGTTTGTGATGACAGTTATGAACCCGCTTTTGCCAAAGGGCAGTTTCCGTTCATTTATATATCATGGGAGTCTCTTTGCAATGTAAGATCCTAAAACAAACCTCTCCAACTTGTGTCGGAAAAAGTACAATTTAGTCCCCAAAACAAGCCTGTAAAACATTTGTTGATAGAGTACAATTAACGTCCCAAAACAAGCCTGTAAAAAAATTGTCGATAATTTACAGTTTACGTCCCCAAAACAAGTCTTGCTCTGTGCGGATAGTTTGAACGTACTTTTTGTACAAATATATCAGACTAGATTAAAACAAAGCTATTGAACATGGAAAAATTTTCTTCAGGTCCATCCTGTCAATTTCTATTAGTTCAAATGTTTGTCTAACTTGAAAAATATTGATATCTAGCGCATCTACCTCAAATACTTTCCTATTTTCAATAGCTGCTATTTAATCTAGTCTGATATATTTGTACAAAAAGTACGTTAAAACTATCCACAGAGAGCAAGACTTGCAAATAATTTTGTCAAAGGCTTTTACAATAGTTTTACTGTAATTTAACAAATACCTTTATGTAAACAGGGAAGATAATGAGGAGTAATAGTGTGACATTTAATGTTATAAGAGAATAAGTTGTATATAGTCTCTTGTTCTTCTATATTGAATGACCATTTATTTGTATGGTATGTGCTATTTTATGTTTTTATATGCTCATAAAATGTAAATGAATGAGACTTTAATAAACGATCTAATCTATGCATCCAGAGCCAGTTAATCTCAAATGTCTGTAAAGCATGTCAGTAAAGTATACTTTTAAAGTAGACGATTGTATCACAAACTTTGCAAACACATAGCAAATGCCCCTCTTGAAGTTAACGGAACAAGGCATGTACTTACATACAAGTCAAAAGGGTCTTCTTACATATTTTATCAACTATCAAACAGTAGTCTTCAAGTACCATGTGATTGCAGTAAAACATATACAATGTTCCAATACTTTTTACTAAATGTTGTTATATGTCCTGGTCAATTAAGATCATTGAGTCCATTCAGGTTTATTACATTTCCGATTAAGCCGGTGCTAGAGGATGTGAGTAGTATTGCACGTTTCCATACCTCTAATGAACAGATTCGATCAAACATAACATCTTTAAGTTTCGCAAAATATCCCCATACCTTAACCCAGTGTTGTTTTTATTTGCTGGTCCTATGGGATCATGGCTTCCATTCAATCTTTATATATAATACAAAGGCGTTGCAAGTTTCGTTAGATCTCATAAATAGGCTACAGTAAACTCCGGTTATATCAAACTCCTCGGGACAAGTCAACTGTGTTCGTTTTAGCCGGGGTTTGATTAAGACATATAGCGAACAAGTTCATAATAAGCATTATTTGTATAATAAGCTGATTTTTACATTTAGTTGATTTAATGTGCATTGATACTCGCCGATTGTCTTTGTAGTTGTGTAAAATATACATTTGTTTTGCAATTTACTTCATTTTCCTTCTATAGGACCTCATTATATATTATTTATCAACACTTACAACAGCAGTCTTTAGGCGCCACGTGGCAGCCGCAAAATATCCCCATACCTTAACCAAGTTGGTCCTTTGGGATTATGACTTCCATTCAATCTTTATATATAATAGGGCGTTGAACGTTTGTTAGATCTCATAAACAGGATACAGTAAACTCCAGTTATATCAAACTCCTCGGGACAAGCCAAATATGTTCGTTTTAGCCGAAGCTTGATATAGACATATAGCGAGCGAGTTCATTATAAGCATCATTTGTATAACAAACTGATTTTTATATTTAGCTGATTTAACGTGCATTGACATTCGGCGATTGTCTTTCTAGTTTGTAAAATATACATTTTTGCAATTTATTTCATTTTCCTACTACTTCAGTAATTGTTTATCTTGTAATAATCCTGAAACAATTGAACAATCAAATGCATACGCCGTCTATTCTAACGGATTTGGAAAAGGTAATTTTCTGTAATAAACTTATACAACAATATCAAAAATTGAACAAAATGTTGGTTGCGAATCGGCAAACTTACATTTTCATGCTTAAAAGCTTTTGTAATATAGGTCATCTAACTTGTCTCGCACAATGATTATTAAGTTATTTTCATATATAATTTATATATCTTCTAATTATACTTATAAGTATATAAAATGATCAATAAATTCATGGTCGCAAGGTTGTAGCAAATAAAATCTAATAGAGATCAAATAATTACACCAAATTAAATCCTACGAATGAAGACCATATATGACGCGATACAAAGTCATATGATAAACATGTATCTAACAATCAATTCACAGTGAGATAATTATGTTCTTTAATGGCCTATTGGTAATATAATTACATATATTATATTTCAAAAGACCTTACACAACATTCTCCACTAAATATTTCAGTGTTATATTTGGTTTAACGTGTCGTTGAGATATATCAGCACTCACGCTATGTTTTTAAAGTTTTTTTATGGTCAAATGTGTACCCAACAGCCCTTTATAAAACTTCTGAAAATGATGTTTGGGGTTTGCTAGCTGTAGCCTATTATATGTTATTTCCCTTTTTTAACACTGGGACGTGGAAATGTGTCCATCATGTCCGATAATTTGCTATAACTATGTTTACTCATAAATTTAATGAATTATAAGCAAAGAAGTCTTTACGTGCGGTATAATCTTAGTAAAATGTCTATTCATACTTGAAATTAAAACAAAAGAAAATAATTGCCCTTAAACAAGGTTTTGTGAGGCAGTCTATACCGTAATGTATAAACACTAAAGACTATCTTTATCCCCATTTGACTTTATGATAATGAAGAATACGTGAAGCACTGTAGCTTCGGATATTCTATTTGTACATGCTATTAATATTTAGTCCTCTGATTTATAGACGTTCAATATTTACACAAGTTCCCAATATTAAACCGTTCGTTTATATGGAAGGGACAATAAAACAAATTTTGTACGCAAAGTTTAATATTTGATTTGTCTTCCTTTATGGTATAACATAATTCTACTATGAACGCTGACATTAAGAAAAAAATGTATACATGAATGTATTTCCTGGTAGGCTAGCAGTAAAAGAAATGTTGCCTTTCATCCTAAGTGCCAACGACATTAACGATAATTATTCAATATAAAGGTTTTGTCTGTGATTGCGGATAATTTATTCATTCATAGAGAAATGATTAATTGTTTTATAATTTAATCATTCATAAGAAATATAGATTCTTTGAGAGAATTTTTTCTGTTTAATTAAATACATTATATTTCATGATGCTTTCTTATGTTTTTTCGTATTTTAAATTACACAAGCCAAATTGTTTTGTCATGAATTATATGAGTAGATCCATACTATTATCGAAAGACTAGCCCCTAGACTTTAATATATCAGTTTTGTTATTCTTATGCGTGTAGTGAATGCATCAAGTTTACGTCATGTGCCCAATAACATATGATAATCTTAACATCATTCCTCCGAAGAAATCTCTAGAATAGATTGGTGGTTTTTGTCTCTGTGAATTCCAATCAGACAAAAAAATTTGACAAATGTAGAACTTTCATTATTATCAGTTTAGTGACTAATCTATATTATCGATAACTTAAATAGTGTTTTGCATTACATTTCAATATGCAGCTACTTTAAAATCTCAGTCTACTGATAATTGTAATTTTGCACGGATTCCATTTACCAGTTGAAGTATTTAAAGTCTATCTCAATAGTTTAGATCGAAATAAAAGAATACGAAAAGATGGACAATTTCCAAGTTGTTTGTTTAATTATAAATGCAGTCTTTAAGTACTGTGCTGGGGCCATAAACTGTCTCTCTACTTGTACTCAGTGTTGTTAAATTCTGATCATTTGAGATATAATGCACTTCATTTAAAGTTAGAGGGTTCCGCTTAAGACAGTACCGAGGGCATAAGGGTTGTTGCACTCCTCATTACTTATTATGAACAAAACAAACCGTATCTGTTGTTGTATATATGTACTCGATTAAATGTGGAACTTGTGGACAAAACTTTGGAACATGTTCGGGAGGAGGTTGGTTGTTGGTTAGGAAAAGTAATGGCGAAAATAAAAAAGTAAAACTTGAGAGGAAGAAATAAAAATTGATTATCATACTGCATCGTTGTGATTAGTATAGATCTATTTATTCCCCAAAAACAAGAAGATATAACATGGTGGAGAATCTAAAGTGAGAACATTTTCGTTGAAACTACCAAATTAAACCGTAGATATTTCAAATTCACAATTTCGGGACCATGTCACGTGTCTGATCTGAAGATGCTGAAATTCGTGAGTGGACAGTCATTTGTGTTGGAATCCTCTTCACGATGATGGATCATTCCAGTGACCCATATTTCAATGATCCATTTGGGATGGCCCCATTTTCACCAAGTTTGGGTCCCCAACCACAGACTCCAGTAGCCAGTGTTACCAGTGTAGGCATGACACCTGCTCCTCCTGCTGTTGGGATAACAGCTGTACCACCAACATATCTGGTTCCAATGATGAACAGTGTTCATTTCTCTGACAAAATTGTAACAAAATTCAGTGGATACATGCACGAGAATTCCTCCAAATTTCTGACAGAATTTGAAAGTTTTCTGACGTTGTCGAATGTTAATGCCGACACCGAGCCTCAACGGGCCATAGCAGCTTTCCACCTTCACCTAAAAGGACCAGCACTTACATGGTTCATGACCCTTACTGACAAGTCATCGTGGGAAATACTGAAAAAAGAATTTTTAAAGGAATTTTCAAACACTAGTGACCCCATGTACATATCTGAGAGTGCGTTGTTTGATAAACTGTGTTTATCCCCTACTCAGCCAATAGAAGAGTTTCATGCTTTGGTTAGCGAAAAGGGTCACCAGTTAGGGAAACCGGAGAGGGACATCACCAGTAAATTCATTCAGGGACTTCCGGCACAGCTGGCTTTCTTTGTTCGTGCCAGTGGACCGACATCTTACCGGGAGGCTCTACATTCGGCAAAGATAGGAGAGGCTCATGGATATAGGTCAAACCAGATGTCAGTGCCTCCAACGCACACTGTGTCTGCTGTACACAACAGGATGGATACACCTCGATCACAACATACTGGACGTCAACCACGACCGTGTTATTCGTGTCAGGGTCATGGTCACTTACGTCGATCGTGTAATTGGTCAGGCGAAGGTCAGGCGGAACCTAACGTTAAATGTCAACTTTGCTTACAATTCGGGCACATTGCTCTGCGGTGTAAAACTCTCGTTAAGCAAGATGTAACTTGTCAATTGTGTAATGTGCCTGGTCATGCAGCTCGTGAATGTCCAACTTGTAAACAGACTCCTTTAAACCAACCACGCCTGGGAATGACGCCCACCTCTCAGGCTTCACAGACTCATATGCAACCGAGGGCACTTCAGATGACGCATTAACAGACTTTCATGCAGAGACTAAAGACAGCCATTCAACATATTTTATGTATTTGAACATTTTGTTCGGTCAGAAATCTGTTACAGCACTTCTAGACACGGGGAGTGCCATAAATATTATGTCACGATCATTTTTTGATAGTTTGTCACATACTTCAGTTGAGTATATTGATTGTCATGATACTTTGATTTTAGCAAATAATCAAACTGTTAATGTTGCTGGTACAGCCCGTGTTAGGTTTAGGGTGAAAAATTCAGCTGATCCCTCTCATATTGTAAAGTTCTATATTTTAGAACAATCGTCATACCCAGTACTCTTGGGTATGGAGTATCTCTCGTCTAGCGGTATAGTACTAAACTTTAGCAAGGGTTCAGACTTCTCTCAGGTGAAACATACTACGAAGATTAAGTGTCAGTCTACTGTAGTTGTTAACCCAAATTCTGAATGTATTATTACTGGCAAGTTGTCCAAAGACTTAGAAATTGGTATGCAGGGTATTACTGTTGGCCATGCAGAGTTATTGCACAAGGGTTTAATTGTTGCTAGGTGTGTTGTTACTTGTAATAGTGACCGCCTTGTTTCTGTTAGAGTTCTCAATCCTGGAAATGAACTGATATATCTACACAAGGGTATGATTCTAGCAACTTTTCAGTTATGTGATAATTCTGTGGACATTGTATGTTTACCAGTATCTACTTTGAAATGTTCACATGTCTCCAAGCCATGTAATGTTAAGTCAGACTTGCTGTCAGAATGTGAACCAAAAGTCCGTTCGAAATTTATGTCAGAGTTTGATGTTGACCCTAAATTGTCTGATGAGCAGAAAGCTCAGCTATACCAGTGTTTGTATGAACATAAATCTGTATTTATTACCGAAGATAATCCAGGTTTGGGGCACACCACTGTGGTTGAGCATCAAATCCATCTGAAAAACAAAGAGAAATATCAAACAGGGAATGCCACGCACCAAAAGCGCAGCCTCCTCAAAACGAACCCCCCAGCACGCAAACGCGTGCACCACACACACACACTCAAAGCTTACACATCAGGACAAAACGAACAACACACACACACACACTCAAAGCCAACACATAAGGACAAGACGAACAATAAGCATACACACACGCGCGCACACAAAGTCAACACACAAGGACAAAACGAACAAACAAAGGAACACAGTGAAGCCTGAGGCTCAGTCTAAGCATCAGCGGCCATACCGTTTACCGCCTGACAAGAAACAAGTTCTCCGGCATCAGTTGGATGATGAGTTGCTCAATCAGGGTATAATAGCTCCAGTATCTGAGCATGAAGATGTGCCAGTTACTAGCCCCATAGTGCTTGTTGCTAAGAGAAACAAACCAAAGGTTGATCCGCAAAATGTTACCAAGGAACAAAGCTTAAGTTCATACCGTTTTTGCTGTGATTTCAGATATTTAAATTCACAAATGCAAGATTTTCGGTATACAATTCCAGACCTTCAGGATTTGACAGAGTCTTTTTCAGAGACCACACCAAATTTTATCACATCGCTCGATTTGAGTAGTGGATTCTTTTAAATGTCCATTTCAGAGCATTCTACCAAGTATACCGCATTTAATACTTGCTACGGGACGTTTAAATTTTTGAGATTACCTATGGGACTCCGTACAGCCCCAAATTCTTTCCAGCTTCTTATGGATAAGATTTTGCATGGATTGACCTTTGTCTCAGTGTTATGTTATTTAGACGATATTTGTATTTTTTCAGATACTTTTGAGAATCATATTGCTCAATTACATACCGTATTGTCTAGATTAGAGAATGCAGGTTTGAAGCTCAAACCAAAACCTAAATGTCAGTTTGCTTATTCAAGGTGTATTTTTCTAGGACATTCTATTAGCAAAGATGGGATTATTCCCCCTAGTGACAAAATTGACTTGATAAAGAATTATCCTACACCTACTAGTAAAAAAGAGCTACAGAGAGCTTTAGGTGTGTTTAATTGGTTTCGTAAGTACATTCCTAATTATAGTGCTATAGCAAACCCATTGTACAGGCTATTAAAGAAAAATACGCAGTTTACTTGGACTGATGCATGTGAAAACAGTTTATAGCAACTGAAGACTGCTTTTGTCAATTCCAGGGCGCTGGCTTTCCCACGCTTTGACTTACCTTTCCGTTTGGCTGTCGATACCAGTAGTCATGGAATTGGCTATATGCTTTACCAGATACACGAAAATGACCTCCCCAAAGTTGTAAGGTTTGGCTCCAAAGGGTTGTCTAAGTGGCAACAGTCCTATGGCCCTACCAAGTTAGAACTCCTAGGTGTAGTAACCAGTGTGTTAGATTGTGCAAGTTACCTTCGGGGTCGTCACTTTGTAGTAGAGTGCGATCACCAAGCACTCAAACCTCTTTTTCAGAAACAGTTAAAGGGTGCCATTTATGACCGTTGGTTGTCCATATTGCAACAGTTTGACTTTGACATTTTGTACAAGCCTGCAGCCCAGATGGCTGTGCCTGACGCCTTTTCAAGGTTTTGACTTCCAGTCCAGAAGAAATATACTTACATTTCCCTTATACCCCTGAAAAGCCTACAGGCATAAAGTTGGTTAATTCTGATAATGAAGTTTTGCAAACATGGCCCACTGTGAGTCATGTCAAGGTTTTCAGGGTTGATGACGATATGTATGATGCAGATACTGAAGACGACGTTTCCCCTATGGCTGTTCATAAGCATTCACGGCATGTGCCAAAGGTACTGAGAAAAGTTAGTTCGCATACAAGACATGTATTGAACCCAGTAGAGGACATAAACCCCTCTATGGAATCTGTTCAGGAGCCTACTGCCGAGTTTGCAGCTGGCACTGTGGGTGCCAAATCTATGTCAGAGCCGTTACCTATTGTGGACACTCCCATGGAACCTTTACTGGTTCCCACTCCTGCCCCAGTTGACTCTACTAGTACCTGTCCGAGTAGGTTTCATGACTCATTGACAACAGATGTTGAATTAGACGTTCAGCCGTGTGATACTTTTTTCATACTATTTGTTTAACTATACCACCATACACCGTGGCAATATATATGTAATGGCAATGAACATGTATGTATGTTTATGCCTAATACACTTTTGATTTGAATTGAATTGTTTTACTAATAATAGTAAGACTAAATACAGGCTGTCTGTAGTATAGGGTACATAGAGTATAAGGGTGCACATATACTTCCTTGCTGGCTATATGAGCTAGCTTTTATAACGACAAGGTAGAGTATCTGCTTTGTGAGAGGTCCCGGGTTTGATTCCTGGTCAAGGCTGAAGTATTTGCCATCTGTTTTCAAAAGATAGAAGTTTTGAATTTCGTAATACATCATCATAGTCGATAGACTTTGATTTTGTAATTATTTAATTAATGAGCGATCAAAAAAAGGCTTCATTACATGGGAGCGGGTTCTTGTTTAAAATTTGACATAAATTGTTATTTCAGTAAGAGTCGTATTAAGTATCGATAAATTATTGGTATCTGTTCTTTGTCCAGATATATATGTATAGCTTAAATACATTTTCATAAACGCAGTAATATAGTAGAGATGGTACCTACCCAAGAAAATCTAAGGGGAACAACTCTGAATTGACCAATAAACTGAAGCCAACATAAAACATTGGTCAAAAGTGAAAGAAAAATCAAATAGGTCCTTTTAACAACAACTGATCAGGCAGACAAAATATGACCTACATTTGTTTAAATCTCATTGTATTCAGTATACAATATGCACTCTTTTCTCATGGCTTACACTGACAGTTATCACCTGAATTAAGTGCTTTCATGAATGAAAAATATTGATGGCAAAATGGTGTAGGGGTTTGTTTACATTATAAAATCTTTAATATCTTCTTTCAGGTACATTTTTGGTATGGTTTTGGTAAGCTTATAATCAAGAGCATGTCATTCTCTTTCACTCAGATTTTTTTCATTAGTTTTAGACTCTTGGCTAGTCTTGGATTTTGACTTTATTAAAAGACAAAAGAAAGTTCAGTATAGGCTCTTTCAAAGTGTTGAAAGTAGACTAAATTTACATTACTCTCTATAAAATTCGAGAGTAAATTAATTATTCTCTAAACTTTCATAACAGTAAGAAAGAAAACAAACACAGAAAGTAGGAATAAGGCTAATATTTTGGCAGTAAGTATCGATTTACAAGATATATCAACACAATGCACGTTTAATTAAGTGTTCATCTGTTCCGAATGTCGTAGTGGTGTTCCGGTTGTGGTGTTCCGGTTGTCGTAGTGTCGTTGAAATGGAATGGAAAACTGAAACGAAACTAACTTAGAATTGAACAAAATTTCAAATTAAACTAAAAGAGAAGTAACATGAAGCCTTGCTCTGCTTTAACTGAAAAAGAACTATTTTTAGAGACAATTAAATGTAAAACCATCAGCGTCATATCCGCCTGTGAAATAACTGTATGTGAAAATAAAAAGAAAATTCAATAATACTTGAATAAGAATATTTTCTTTCTCGCTTAGTGTCCATAAATATGCAGACAACAATAAAATATTTTATAAAAATCTGAACTATTATAGATCGATTGATATAAGAATGCTTCGGACCGCTTAAGCATATGGGGAGGGTGGGTAGGGCATTCACTATTTTAAACCTCACTGCCAAATATTTAACCTCGAGATGAATCAAAGTTACGTTGTAAAGGTCACTGGCACCAGATCAGAAAGAAAATGCCTCCGTACGTGTTATACCCTACCCCTAGGTATTCTATAAGAACCATGGTCATGAACGGGAAAATATACTAACCCGTTTCAATCGCGCATTTCATACCTAAAACACGCAGTGCGGTAAATGTGTACTATGGATATCAAACAAGTGGTAATTTATCTTCCATTGTGTACCGGTCACATTTATCTTAGAAAAACAACGCGTAGTTTATAGTTATTTCAACGTTACACAAAAAACTTGCTTGAACTTCCCCGAAGTTCCGTTCTAGATTACAAAACCATTCTGATTGACTGTTGTGAAAATGTATGTCAATCGTGTTTGCTAAAATGTGAAAATGCAGCATAAATGTGCAAAATTAATAAAATAAACAGAATAGATGCAGGCCAATGTACGATTTCAAATTAAAGATCATATACAAGATGAATTTCATTCATCATTTCGAGTTTTAGTGTAAAATTGTGATTTTTTTTAAATTCTGTTTTTGTTTGTTTACGTTTCGCCAAACATGTGCACACTGCCGTGACCTGAGACTAGACCGGATGTTCATTAGGGAAGGTCAAGGGTTTTTTCAGTAACGTTGACGAAAGCATAAAATATGTTGATAACCTCAGCAATATGGAATATTGAGACAATGTGACTGGTGCAGGATGGAAGATAAATTATCGATTGTTCAATATACTAGGTACCCATTCATCGAACTGCGCGTTTAAGTTGAGAAATGTACGATTGAAACGGGTTAGTGCACTTTCCCGTTCATGACCATGGTTCTTATAGAATACCTATGGGTAGGGTATAACACGTACGGAGGCATTTTCTTTCTGATCTGGTGCCAGTGGTAAAGGTATATATATACCCAATACACAAATGCACGATAAGCACGAGACTATTCCCGCCAACCTGAACTACTGTAGAGACTGTTAAATTAGCGATTCTGTAAAGACTGTTATTATCGTACCGAGAATAATTTCATCTATATTCTATTGAATCTATGTAGATGTGGAGACTTTTAATACAGACTATAATTGGGGATGTCCTAAAACCATTGAAAAACGATCAATACAAGAGTTGTCCATTTTGCTTCTGATATTTTGATATATATATATATATATATATATATATATATATATATAGATATATATAGATATATATATATATATATATATATATATATATATATTGATATATAGTAACAAGTATGTAGAACGTTTACGAGTGTTCCATTTCTTGTTTACCATTGATAGAACGCGAAACGCAATAATACTTTCAGAAAAAGTAGTTGTATGTCACAAAACCACAAGCACGTTTCTGAATCATAGATTGGACAAAGGGAATAGGGAATTGAAGTACAGGTATACCATAATGGACTTATTAGCTTCATAATGTGCAAACTAAAATGTAAAATCAAAATACTGAATGATCATTTTACTACTAGATTTCATTTTTCGGGAGTTAGACGTCATACATATTTGTACTTCAAACTTATGACTGTATCAGCCTTACTGTATATTTTAATCATTATTCGTCGCAAACAGCTTTTGAGATATGTTGGGTAGGCCAATTTTCATGATGCTGCGAATTCCATTTCCTACTAGCAAGTCACATACATACGGAGCACCATCACACTGGTAACAGAATTCGACAGGAGGGCTGGCGGAGTTTTCCGAAAAGGGGCAATATACCATTTTTGCGTTCAACATCCCCTCCAAAAATCATCACTCAATAGGTTTTTAAAGACTTATTTTTGCTCATGTTGACCACAAAATCATGACAGTGCGCCACATGTGTGAATAGACCTGTTCCTCAAAGGTCAGGTCCTCGTTGCAAACCTTTTACCAGGAAGTTGTTTTACAAAGCATATAAGTTTCATTTACAGCACGATGTTTTAAATCGCATAAATAGATTAAAGTTTAAAAACATATGACCCCAAAATTATTGTGAGTGAAAATATGACGCCGGCCTTGGAGCTAGGGACCTAATTTCTACGCATGTTTATGTTTTCGGAAGATATGGACCGGATATGTAATTGACATTCCAAAATGCGACCTTAACCTTTGAGACAGTGGCTTGGATAGTGTGCCTGGCAGGGGCGTCAAATGCGGTTATGTTTAAGATCTATACAGATTTGCGTTATTTTATTCAGATAGCTCTAAATGAAGAAAGTGAGACAGATTAGCGAACACTAAGAGGTAAAGTAAATGGTTGTTCAAGTCCATGGACACCTTCCGAATTTTTTATAAATTGCAACGGGGTAAATTTGTGCCCTAGGCAATAAAGTAGAGGCAGTAGGGTGTCAGATAATTCAACATTTTCTAGGAGAGAACGAGTTTATGTTTATTTATATGTTTATTTACATGTTCTTCTCATTTTTCTTTCCTTGCCACGATATTATAAAAACCCGTTCTGCAAAAGAGTATCTCGTGGTCACCGTAATTATATTGTACTGATCACATTATAAGCTATAAATTATGAATTGTTTTGGCATTTCACATATATAGTGTACATTATTTGATCTTACAAGGCGTTTCTCAACATTTGACGGGGGCGTCCAGCCAACTATACACGTCACTGCTCGCTTCCGTACACCATTATGTGATCATATTAATATTTAATTTATAGGACGTCGAGGCAGTATTCCGCTCCAGTAACCATGGCCTGTAAATTGACCAGTCCTACATTAATTTTGTTTAGAAATAAAACTGGGACGCTCTGGCACAATAAATACCAGCGAAAATACTACCGGGTAGTCATTCTGAGTTTTACCGTGCATATAAAACTATATTCATAACTTCGATACTGAGTATAAAAGTAAAAATTAAAAATGGCTAACGTTACTTACAAAGTGTCTTATTTTCCAGCAAAGGGTGGTGCTGAAATAATACGGCTGGTTTTAGTTGCCGGTGGAAAAGAATTTGAAGATGAGAGGCTTACAAGAGACGAATGGCTGAAAGTTAAGCAAGGTAAGTCTTTTTACTTTCGTATGTACATTTAAAGCGACTTGACTTGGCTGTTCAATAATTTTCCTCGTGACGATTTGACCGAAGGCAATTCGTCTGATTCAAATGGGGGTCCAGAAGTTACTAAGGATGCTTGACTAAATAATCATACTTTTGTACAACATATCACAGATCTCTGCAAGACTGGTTAAAAATCTGTAAAAGATAACGTCTATTCAAATTTGATCGAAATTTTATTTATCATCAGAACGTTCTCAAAGAACACCGTCATAATAACAACCTCATGCAATAGTTGCTTGCAAATACAAGTATCTGGTAACAAAGCGACATATTAGGCCAGGACAAAACGATTTTATTGATTTGTTTTGGATTTAGCACCGTGGAACAGCATTTCAGTTATATGTAACAGCGGTCAGTTAACCTAACCAGTGTTCCTTGATTCTGTACCAGCATTAATCTGTTCTACGTAAGTAACATCAAACTTCTTTACATTAATCAGAAATGGAGAACGACTGATTTCAGGCACATTGTCTTTTATCAAATTGTCACGGAAAACAAACGCCTTGTCCGGATATCGGACCCACGATCACGTGATCCAAAGATCTGCGCTCGCAGTAATGAGCTAACATGTAACTGATGTCTTCACAGTATTGTAGCAGTATGCAGAGTGCTTGACGCATTTACATAAGTTTAGACCACAATTTTTTTTTTACACTGTAGCAACGTCATTTATCTATGTTTTATTTTTAAACTGTATTGAAAAGAGATTGACTGAATATGTTTGCAGATGAAGCTGTGAAAACATTTTTATTTTTACTTTTTAAGTTATCGCTCAGATATATTTTATGCCATAGATTTGGACTACACACGGTATAAAAGTAAAAACAAACAATGTTATTTCATTTCTTCTATGATCTTTTCAGATACTCCCACGAAACAGATGCCTTTGCTCACAGTAACAGAAAATGGCAAAAAGAAAGTCTACGGACAGTCAGGGGCGTGCACTAGATACCTTGCAAGGAAACTGGGTTCGTATCTTTATATACGATTTATTAAAATATATTACAAAAATAAAGGCGCAGCTAGTGTATTCTGTTATAGTCTGTTGTTTAACGTTAACTGAAAGGGACCGCAAAAAAATAATTGTTTTTCTAAGACAGAAAAACTGTAATAAAGTAGCAGAAATGGGATTTGATAAAACTGAGATATGAACAGACATGTTGTTTCAGGTTTGTTCGGGAAGTCACCGGAAGAAGAATTGCTTGTAGACGAAGCATACGAATGTGTCGTAGATGTTCAAAAAGAAGTTTTCAAAATATTTATGGAACAAGATGAAACAATAAAGGTTTGTTTACATACACGATGTAAAAGAATGAACCATTTAAATAGTGCTTATAAGTATTGAAATATTGAGAAGCAGTATCATGACTTTTTCAAGTTATTTATTTTAAGTTTCTTGTAGCTAATGAGACATGTCTAAGTTTCCTGCATCTAGTGAGATACGTCTTAAGTTTCTTATAGCTAATAAAGTTTCTCTATATAGCTTATTTCTAAAAATATTTCTAAACATGCCTTCTCTGTAGATCATTTCTTACGTGACTTCCATATAAAGTATTTCTAACCATGTCTTCCCTTTGAATTATTTTTACATTGTTTCTGACAAAAAAATTTTGACCATTATTTTCAGGCTGAACTTGTAAAAAACATAAAAGCAGACGATCTGAAGAGACTGAACGACTATATCAAACTTAGAGTCGGAGAACGCAAATACATTATTGGAGACTCGGTAAGCAAATCTTTGTATGCTCATCGAAGGTCTCACGCACGCACGCACACTAACCGGACCATAACCTTAAAATGATAACGAATAATCTGTTTCATCACAACTTATATTTAGATATAAGTCTTAATAGACCGATGTAGACTGCTCACTTGTACAAGGGAAGAGCGTCGGACCTGGTCTGAAAGGTCTTGGTAATCGAGTACTTTAAAAAAAATCAAGGAAGGAGTCACGGAGCGCAGTAAACATAGCTTGTGTGAACCTTCTCTACAATCGGAATAAACTAAGTAAAGTGATATATACATATTTTCTATTTCAGATGACACTCGCTGACTTGCAGTTGTACAATGTTGTGGATCAATCCGCAAGTGTGGTTAAGGATCTATTTTCATCATTCACAGAAATTCAGAAGCACGCTGATGTTGTGAAATCACACCCAAAAATAGCAGAATGGGCAAAGAAATCACAACAAACGAAACAATGAAAATATTAAATCTGTTTCAACAAAACTTTACGTGGGATTGTTAAACAAACAATATTTTGATATACAAAAATATGTATTTTGGTATACCTCACAACGTCATATACTCAACGAAGATACAAGCACCTACAAAATTTTACTTTTTTCACTTTTTAAATTTTGTTTAAATACAAAACCAAAGAATCTGAATTACGATTTGTTATAAATCCGGACGACTTTATGTCATTTTAAAGTGTTACAATACTGTTATATTCTTTTACGTTTATTACTTTTATAATATATTAATTTTTTTTTAGTTTTTCAAAATTGTCATGTACGCTGCCATCATTTTTGTATTACACCCACAATGAATTGTTCAATAAATAGAATTGAAAACTACTATTCATGTTATTGCATTTTATATTTTGTATCCTTTTTTTAACCCTTAGTCTGGTGGCGGCAAGTGATTTTGCCTTTGCGACCGGTGCAGAGCAAGACCAGCCTGCATGTCCTCGCAGGCCGATCATGGTCTGCACTGTTGCTATTCAGTCACTGAACTTTCAGTGGAAACCTACGGAATCCTGTTAGGGCCATGTGAAATGTCGTCCGTCGCCCCTCAAAGGCGACGCACGACATTGCGATACGACATCGCGACAATGCGATACGACGCGCGACAATGCGATACGACACACGACAATGCGATGCGACGCACGACAATGCGATATGACATTCGTCAAAATGTCGCGATGTCGCTTCAAAGTGTCGTGCGTCGAGTTGGCAATTTTTGCACGATATGTCGCGATGTCGCGTCGCATTGTCGTCCGTCGTATCGCATTGTCGCGCGTCGTATCGCATTGTC
The DNA here is from genome assembly GCF_021730395.1 of Mercenaria mercenaria. Taxonomy (NCBI): domain Eukaryota; kingdom Metazoa; phylum Mollusca; class Bivalvia; order Venerida; family Veneridae; genus Mercenaria; species Mercenaria mercenaria. Next base: position 49,205 of record NW_026463202.1, on the reverse strand, counting down.
GTGATGTCGTATCGCAATGTCGCGATGTCGTATCCTGGATTTAAGCGACGCGCGACAATGCGATACGACGCGCGACAACGCGATACGACGAGCGACAATGCGATACGACACACGACATTCTCAAACGATATTGTCGCGATGTCATATCGCATTGTCGTGTGTCGCATATGCGCCAATAGCACGACGCGCGACATCACGATACGACACACGACAATGCGATACGACATCGCGACAATGCGATACGACGCGCGACAATGCGATACGACGGACGACATTCTCAAACGACATTGTCGCGATGTCGTATCGCATTGTCATGCGTCGACCGGTGTTCACTTGAATAAATACCGGTGTTCACTTAAATAAATGCCGGTGAACTGTTGCAATGAACAAACGTCGTGATTTTATTTGTGTAATGATTATATTCCATTTATAACGACATGGATGAGATACTAACAGGCTATTTCAATGCCGGCTACTCGTATTTTGAAATTCAAGTGCTGATGTCATTAGACCATGGGATAAATGTCAGGTATAGTTTAGAACTGTGGTTAAAATCATTGCGTTAAAGGAGTTCAGAGGGACAATTTATAGAAAACTACTTTAACATTCTAGTTAGTCATCTATCATTGTGTTAACCAAACATTCTTTGGTAACCGCTTTTTATACGCCCGTTTGAAAAACGGGACGTATTATGGGAACGCCCCTGGCGGGCGGGCGGTTGGGCTGATGGGCGGGCGGGCTGCGTCCACAGACTTTGTCCGGAACATATCTTCTTCATGCATGGAGAGATTTTGATGAAACTTGGCACAATTGTTCACCATATGAGACGGAGTGTCTTGCGCAAGAATCAGGTCCCCAGGTCTAAGGTCAAGATCACACTTAGTGGTCAAATGTCAAATTCAAGAATGACTTTGTCCGGAGCATATCTTCTTCATGCATGGAGGGATTTTGATGTAACTTGGCACAATTGTTCACCATCATGAGATGGAGTGTCATGCACAAGAACCAGGTCCCAAGGTCAAGGTCACACTTAAAGGTCAAAGGATACAAGAATGAAAACTTTGTCCGGAGCATTTCTTCTTCATGCATGGAGGGATTTTGATAGGTATCTCTACCTGATAAGGAGTTCTTTTTGTGGACTAAGAAAAACAAAAGAATTACAATAATTACTACACAACCACAGAATTAAAATTCCATTTGCAAATACAGGTGCTAGTATAAAGAAATTTGTTATGACGATCGTATATTGTGACATTCTGGCACTCTTGTTAAGTTCTACTCAGGCCAGCAAGAGGCATCCTCAGTTCGGGGCATTTTTATTTCTTTTCTTTTTTCTTTTGGGGAGGGGGAGGGTGCTCTTGTACAATTTTAGTCATCTGTTCTAGTATATTCGGATATTTGGCTTAGTGGTAAAATTTCCGTTTCGAGGGCAGAAGATAGTTTAGTATAGTTTAGTATAGTGATATTTTATTGCTCAGATGTACATGCAATATACAGAACAAGATATGTAATAAGAAGATCGTACTAGGTTTAATCCCGGACAGTGTCATACCTAGAACGTAAAAAGGGCACAGAACCTCTTTGCTTCGATATAAGTTGTAACGAACATTTCAAAATCAGTCTGAAATAATTACAGCTTAAGAGGAATACCGCATTTTAGTGCCAGTCATTTTTTTCTGAGAAAGAATTAAAAAAACAAAAAAACATTTTAGTTTAAGGCAACTGAAGCGTCATCTTAAGAGACTCGGCTTGAGACGAAGAAGCGTATGGAACGCAAACCTAGTCCAGTCTGCAATACAGGTATGTAATAAGCTTCGGAATATTCAATTTTCCACTTCTTGACAAGAATACATATTTTCTTTGTAAACGTTATTTATAAGCAAATTTATGTATCGTTGGCATGTTAAGTAAATTATTCCCGATTACAACTAACTTTTCCACAAGTCATTGTGAAAGGTTTAGAAAACTACAGTGAGATTCCAACAAAAGTAACTGAGTACCCATATATGGCTGAGTGTCAGTATTGCAAAAAGTCGTCACAAGGCGTAAAATCCTTGTGATCAGAATAACTGACCGCGAATGAACATCAGTGCGTTTGTTAAGATGTATTAACAATGCACGTGCAGGTACAGTGTAATTGTTTTCTTCAATGCTGGCCGAAGCAGTTGTCGAATGGAAGTATGGCAGTCCAGTAATCGGACACCTTTAATCCGATCCCATTAACTACATGGTAGACAAACCCCGAACAAACTACTGTCCTGGAAGTGAAAGACAAATTTGTGTCATCCTCAGAGGCAAAGAACATATATTTTTAGCTCAACTGTTCAAAGAATAGTAGAGCTATTGGACTCACCCATGCGTCGGCGTCGGCGTCGGCGTCGGCGTCCCGATTTGGTTAAGGTTTTGTATGCAAGCTGGTATCTCAGTAACCACTTGTGGGAATTGATTGAAACTTCACACACTTATTCACTGTGATAAATTGACCTAAATTGCACAGGTTCCATAACCCTATTTTGTTTTTTTACAAAATTATGTCCCTTTTTGACTTAGAAATTCTTGGTTAAGGTTTTATATGTAAGCTGGTATCACAGTACCCTCTAATGGGAATGGATTGAAACTTCACATACTTGTTCACTGTCATGATTTGACATGCACTGTGCAGGTCCCATAACTCTACTTTGCATTTTTTTTTCAAAAATTATGCCCCTTTTTCTGACTTAGCAGTTTTTGGTTAAGTTTTTGTATGTAAGCTGGTATCTCAGTATCCACTCATGGGAATAGATTGAAACTTTACACACTTGTTCACTGTCATGATCTGACATGCACTGTGTAGGTCCCATAACTCTACTTTGCATTTTTTTAAAAATTATGCCGCTTTTTCAACTTTGCAATTTTTGGTTAAGTTTTTGTATGTGAATTGGTATTTCAGTATCCACTAATAGGAAAGGATTGAAACTTCACACACTTGTTCACTGTCATGAGCTGATAAGCACTATGAAGGTTCCATAACCCTTTTCCCCATTTTTGCAAAATTATGCCCCTTTTCGTATTCATTCAATTGACAAGGCTGTTGAATAGTCGAGCGTTGCTGTCCTCCGACAGCTCTTGTTAAACTGCTCGGACTCGCCTTCACTTATAAAGTATATTTTTCACCGTAGGCGGAGATTCAAAACAGTGGAGCCAATTTAGGATGTCGTGCGATGGCAAGAAGGCTACTTACCAAACATGGGATTTCTGTTGGCAGGTATATTTTATATGCTTACATTTACCACACCAAACATCCTTCTAACGCCACATTTTTCCAATTTGTAGTAACTTTTTTAAAAATTGATGGCATTTATATATACAAATTAGAAACATGGAATTTTGTACACAGTTTATCAGTAGAAATGAATTCCGCCACGACACCACGTGAATCCCGGATGCATTTATCACACAGTAGACTATCAGCACGTTAAGTTTCAAGAAGATACACTGAAAGGATTTTAGAACACGTACATGAACTGTTGCATTAGAAGTTTTGCCAAGTGTGTAGACGAACATGTTTTTGACAATAAATTGTTGCTAACTTGCATAACACATCAAAATAAAGTTAGGCTGCCTAAGCCTGCTGACTGCCAGGTATCAACTGAAAGATTGCTGAAAAGGACACTTAGGTCAATACAACCTTTAAGAAATTTTTGTCCTTATTCTCTCCGTCTACGATGCTATTGTTCTCAAAATACAAAAGTTACTTATTTAAAGCAACTCGTGATGTCTCACTGATTTGTCATTTGCAGTCTGCTTGAGAGAGTCAACGACGCGACTTAAAACGGAAAAAACTGAGATACAATTTCCTGTTCATAAGTTCGGCATTCTGTGTATCTACGTGTTAGTATGTTTTTGCTGAACATATATTTAAATGGGCTTTCTTAATTTGTTAATGACTACAATATTTATGTTGACAGAGACACAGTTTTAATGCACCAGCACCTACTAGACCACGAGGGCGTAGAAAGCCGAGCTCGGCGTTGTCTCGTACGAAGAGAATATCTAAATAAAGGACCAAATTTCTTAATACATATCGACGGATATGACAAAATCAAGCGGTATGGCTTTGGAATTCATGGTGCCATATGCGGGTACGTAAACCATCTTTATTTTGTTTCCGAACTTCTGTACCGTGAAACAGAGTGGCCTTTTCAAATCAATTATCATTGATATTCGGTTAAACTGCAAAATCACAATGAGAGTTTAAAGTGGCTGAAAATCAACATTTTTAACTTCTTGGCACATTGTTAGGGCAACCCAGATTCGTAGCAACCAAATGTTGCTGAGATTTTATTTCTGGTTTCAAGGTCTATCAGTTTGTGAAATTTGAAGAAACTCTGTAACCATGCATCCAAACTTGTGACTGTAATTTTTAGTGCATCGAACAGTACAATGTTCAAGCTTGTCAATGATGTACGAGTATAAATTATGTACTTTCCGCTCTGCATTTATCGTATTAGTGTACATGTATTTATATTACAGCGTATTGAAGCATGGTGGTGCCAACTTAGACGAATGTGTATTAGCTTTTGGATGGAGACCTTCTCGGCAATGGAAAATGAACAGCTGTTTTCAACTGCGGACAACATGGACATGTAAAGATACTTATGAAATTTAGTTTAATTTTGCAATAATGAATTTCGTCTATCTATATAAGGCTGCAAAGAAATAGAAGTGCCTATTTTTATTTCTAGTGAAATGTACTGAGTGCCGTCTGTCTGTCTGTCTGTCCGTCCATCTGTCTGTCTATCTATCTTTAGAGTATTAACGGCAGGTGCGCGTCAGTGCAGAATAACTGAAAGATATAAAAGTTGTGAAAAGAAAGACTTCAAGCAAAATAGTAAGAAGGAATAGTGTGATAGTGTTAATGTGCAGTGGATCGGGTAGGTTTAAAAAGTTGTTAAAACAGTTGTTTGTGTGGCCTATGGGTGCTCGCAGTCGAGGTTCAAAGAACGTTTGAACCCTTCCAGATTTGGTTGCGTAACAACAGCAGATGGGAGGCTATTCCATATTACCAATGTGCAGGGGAAAACGGGTATTTATAACCAGTCTGGTCTGTACCGGGAACCAGCTGTCATTGCAGATTCACAGGGAGTGGTATGCTACTTGCAGGCTAGATGTCGAATTTAATTGAAACACGCAGTTGATATTTAGGCAGCTGGAAATAATGTGGGTGTTCTCTCAGTACACACTGCAAATTATTGGTCGAGTTTAAAACCAATAAAATATACTATACATCTCTCTCCTTAGATGTAAGGAAACCCTAGAAAGATAATGTAACAACGGATTATTCACTTTTTGTATGCACCAGCATACATTTTTTATTCATACCTGTATGTTCTTTTGCAGATTCTGCTTCACCCCAGTGATCCAAAGCGAGCTAGATATGGTTCGAGGTGATTGGAACGAACATAGAGTTCGATACCAAAATGGGAATGTTCCACATACTGAGAAATTTTCCTCACTTATCAGGGGAAGGAAGTGTGCAAATACTACGATTAAGTCAGTTTCGCTGTTAGCGTTTTCTCCCCTTAGCGCTTTGATAACTCTTATCTCAAACAGTGATCAAGTAACAAGCCATCATCTCTTACATGCTTGATTGTCTATATACATTCAATTAATATAAATGAATAGCATTCTTTATTCGGAATGTGAATGTTGTGACTGATATTTTATGTTTTTCTTTAAACAAAATATTTTAGCAATTTATTTTCTGTGTTTTGCACGAAACAAAGGATACTTTTTCGCACCTAATACGCAAGTGTTTCATTAGAAATTTATTCGTTTTATAGATTTATAGATTTCTGAACTGAAATTTTAATCCAGCAAAAGTATTTAAACTGTACGAGAGGAAAACATTTCAATACAAGATAGTGGTATGTTTGGTGATAGTATTTATTATCAGATCAGAAATCAGATTTTTTTTTGAATAATTGATGTATTCTTCAGACTGAATGACAAGCGGATAGATCTATCAAGTTTATCAAATCTATTCAATAATTTCATTGCACATCTTTTAATAATATCATGTATTGGTATTCAAACAAATCAAAGTATACATGTGTATGATGTATGGATGAATGGCTATACCCTGTTTTAAATGTACGCATACAGCTATGATAAAACATAGAGTTCTTATGAAATTTGATAATATTGAATTAGGTACATTATATACAATATGCACATCTGTTTATAATATATCATCTCCAACACCATTCCGCTTATTTTCAGAGTCCTTATCTTTGCATCATCTTAACACACACTTATCAATAAGCATCAGTAGCTTTGCGAAGTAACTTTTGCAGTGATTCATAGTGATTTCAGTCTTGTTTTAAGTTCTTCTGTGGTCATTTCACTGGCGGGTTTTTCATTTTCTTTTTCAAATTGCTTTAAAACTTAATTACTGACAAACTTTATCTTATGGACACACATTAGAATTTGCTGTTTTTAATGCTTTTTACGATGAAATATAAAATATAATTCCTTGTGCTTGTATTTGTATCTATAGTTATATTATTTTATGAATGTTTGCCCGGTCCTGAAGATTTTAAACGACATTTTGTAGAACGGTTTTAAGTACGTAGAAGAATGGTCACCATAGTAGAGTTTTTCGTTGATAAATCATGAGACACGTTTTCCGTCTTTTACAGAAAAAAAAATAAAACAAAAATTGTCAAACAGATGACTCGAACACACTACCCTGCGGTTAGTGGCAAAGCGCTTTGTCCGCATGATACATGATGGTATATAATTAGCATTTCAATAGTTATATCGTTGTTTAGGTTCGGACACCGAAAATTTATTTACGAAAACATACGGAATATTCATGAGTGCCAGGTCAATACTTACGGACAATACGTAATTATATTATATAGTTTAATTTGAGAATTATTTTCTTTCCTTGTTACTTATTATTTTTAATAAAGGGTAAAACATGAAAAAAACTTCAAAAAAGTAATAAAACCTAAAATATTGGTCCAGATGAACACAGGTGGTAATTATTAGCTGTCGATTCTCCATTCATTATGAAACACATGTGCATCTGTCCACTGTTAATTACATCTAATTAAGAGATAAACATCTTTTTGGCGTAAAACGGCACGCACTAGAAAACTGCTATCAATTTTGTAATCTCATATTAATTCTTTGAAAGGCATTTAAGTTTAGTGTTACATTGTCAAAAATTATAGCCATTTAGATCTCGAAAAATGTAGGAACATTTCAACTCTTTCTTTGCGAGATTTTTTTACAATTGGTTATTCCATTTAATTATTGGAACATTTTACAAGGAGCGTATAAAAAAAACCTACAAATCATAGCCAATATCTTGTCAATTTTCTTTTAATTCTAATTCACTGATACAATCCGCTACTTTGACATAAATCACGCATTTAAATTCAAATACTTATGTCATACATCGGTACGTGTCACGATGTTATACCTTTCAGTCATACATGCCGTGATTCGGATGGCAACATACGTGTCCCTTTAAAATATAATTAACATAATTTAATTTCTGCCTACACTGATTTAAGGCATATGACCATAAAATTTATAAAGCTAATATTTTGTCAATACAATATACGCTGTCTCGTGCCACGATGCTATACATGTATACAAGAAACAGGATGCTGCCTGACCAAAATGACACTTTAAATTTAAATTTAATAAATAAATTAATTAAATAAAATTTAAATAAACTAATTTACTGAAACACTCAGTCATTTTGTCAAAATAAGTCATAATAAATATATTGTATTATTATTTTGGTTATTACTGTAATGCAACTACAGAGCTGCTTTTTTCGAATTTTTAAAAACATATATCAGTATTTTCAAAGGAAAATGCCACGAAAACTTTAAAAAGAAAAAAACTTTTAAAAGTACATTTATCAGACGGAACGCAACTTAAAAATCATGCTAAACTCTGTTAAATAATTATACAATCATGTATTCCTATTCCGATACGGCTCTATCTTATCGTAAAACGTAGCACGTTTTTGTCAATATACAGAAAGCGTTGAAACTCTGTTTTTAAACTAATTTAGAAGCAAGAAAGAAATAACTTATTTTATAATAAAATATATGTCTAGAATGTGCATGGCGGGAACTTCCCAAATATATCAGGGATGGAAATTTAACTTTAATATTTCCATCAAAAATAATCAGTAAAAACAGGGTTATCGTGTAATTCTGCCAAATATATATATGGAGTATATTGAATTTGAGAGACTTTTTTCAAACGAATTTAGAAGCAACCAAATATTGACTTATTTTGAAGAAAAATATACCATCGTAAAGGTATTGAATTGTTTTTTAAGGAAATATCAGGGATGGTATAATAGAATAAATAGAAATGTGTAATTTATGACATTTTCTATGGTAAATGCATCATTTTCCTATATAAATCAATGTAAGTTTAGGAATAGGATTTATCAGTTGCGCTGTCTGGTGGCTTATCAGAATATGTGCCGTAGATGTACTGATAAGATCGCCAAAGAGGAGAATTGTTCAACATGGCTGGCAAACCAGATCTTCTTTTTAGACACCCAGAGTTATATGGTTGGTAATTAATCATACTTCACTTAAATTTCCAAAACAATTTTCGTTACGGGTGATTCAAGACACCCAAATCCACTCCACATAATGCATAAAAAGAGGGGGCGGACAATGATGATAATCTAGCAATTAATTTGTTATGGCCTAACCTTGGACTTTGCTGCAGATATATGTGACATTGATGCACAGGTCATCTTCACCTGATGAACCTTTGTGCCAGTCTTGAAATTCTCATGCATGATGTAAGATACAGTCCTGACAGGTCTATGCAGACAAGCGAAGAAGTAATTTTAAGCTCCACGTTGACCATGACCTTTATTGCAGGGTAATGGATGTTACAAGTCGTCATGTGGTTAACAATTGAAACAAATTATTCTGAAATCCACCTTGCATGCCAACTAGTCCGTTCACGAAATTGGGACAGATGGCACCACTTTGCGTGCCCTTGGTTACATGACAAAGTTCGTACAAGGAAGTCTATTTCACAAGAGAAATCGGAGATGTTAGAGAGGACAGATGTAAAAACATGACATACAGTGACTGTGTGTGCATTGCTATGGAGGCAACACCATATCCACACTGCTAAGAGGTGATAAATACTATGTACCATATGTACTTATTTGCAGATTAACATGTAACTCAAGTTTCTACCTGATTTGCTTTGCAGGTGCTGTGGATTACAAGTTTCCCATAGAACAGGCAGACATTGAAACATTTAAGGTATTTTGCAAATACCCGAAAAGCACAGGCTGCTCAGAAGAAACAAGTAACTTGTTCATGAACATAATGACAGAAAATCATTTGCGTTCTCCAGAAACTGTGTCAGAAGCCATAGATTTGTTTAAAGTCTTAAAAAGGGCACAGTCAAACTAAAGATGCTGTTCATGGTGACATGTACATCACTTTTGTTACAGGAACTGGCTGTAAAATCAAGTATCACATTGTGTTTAACTTACCATGTTATTGTTTTAGAGGTAAACAAAAGCAAAGAACAATTATAGAGTGATTTATTCATTTAACATTTCTTCACCATCTCTAACAGAAAACAATCTACAATTTTGGTCTGATCCCTGCTATGTCATTTCCAACCTGGAGTGACTACCTCGAAATATTCACCTTATCTCTACGACGGTGCTATTTCCGGTTTTTCTACTTACAGAGAAAAGCACATGACACAGATGTAACAAGGAACAGTTTTGATTTGATATCAACTGCCATTTTGAAATATCATACATCAAATCACATTTTACCTTGCTATACAGTGTCGTGTTGAAAACTTCACCAAACTGAACTGGAAAATAAACAATGATTCTATCCATAGGTCCCTGCTTTTAGCAAGTGAAAATTTGTAAAATGTCTCTGTCCTTTTCTGCTTTGTTGTACTATACAATCCACTTACAAACTTGGTTGCAAAATTTAGGGCGGCCATTTTAAAAAATTTCAAAATGACTGTTTACCATGTTCAAGGCCTATTTTCAAGTAATTAGTGATGTATACTAAAACTATCATTGACAAAGATGTAAGAAAAAAATATAAAATCAAAAACAACACAGTTATTTACTTCCCAAGACAGTTCCAATAAGTCTATGGGAATTCCCTGTGTTAATCAAATGGCATGTTTACCTGGAAAAACTAGAGCTATCACCAGAGGTGATGAATACCCCCGCTTCACTCTCTGGATCTATGGCAAATCCATCATGGATCACTAATTTAATATTCAGACTAACGGGACTTTGACTTTCCACCTAATGACTACTATTACCTTGACATTTAATCTTTCAACCCAAAATATTTATCACTCATCGACGCATTAAGGCTACTGTGTCTGTAAAGTCTCAAAGTTATGAGGTCACAGGATTCTCAAGTTATATAACAGAAAATATTTCCGAAGAAAATTTCCATTTTGATGTTTAAGTTCACCTTGACCTCAGACCTAGTGACCCCAAAATGGAAATATCCATGAACAAAGTGTGTATTAATTCTGAAAGTTATATATCCTCTACATCTCAAATTATGTACAGGAAATCATTTTCAAAGTCCCTGTGACCTTGACCTTTGTGACCTCAATATGGTCACTGGCCTTTCACTTATCAGGACCAATGTGTATATAAAGTTTCAAATTTATAGGTAGTGGTTCTCAAATTATAGAATAAAAACCATTTTCAGATCCATGTGACCTTGACCTTTGACCCCAAAATGTTCAGAGTCATCTTCTTATCAGGACTAATCTGCCTATGAAGTTTGAAGGCTCTAGATCAAGTACTTCTAAAATTATAGAGTGGAAACCATTTACACAGTCCAGGTCCCTGTGACCTTGACCTCTGACCTAAAAAGTTCATGGTTCACCTAATATTTAAGACCAATTTGCATGTGAAGTTTTCAGATTCTAAGTCGTAAAGTTCTCAGGTTACAAAGCTCAAACTATGGAGTGGAAACCATTTTCAAGGTTCAGGTCCCTGTGTACCAAACCTTTGACCTTTTGACCCCAAAATGTTCAGGGTCATCTACATATGAGTAATTATGTGCCTATGAATTTTTAAGGTTCTAGGTCAAGTTGTTCTCAAATTATGGTATGAAAACCATTTTCAGTTCGTGAAGCGGGGGTATAAATATTCTTTCCACATAAAATCTGCATTAAGACAGTTGTTATATTCTGGTAGTCTACAGAAAAACTGTCAGACTGGTGGTAAATTAAAAAATTAGCAAAATAATCAAGGAAAACATCATTTCAAGCTTCTGGATAAAGCATCTCACTGTTCCAGATCATTGCACAGAAATAGGCAAAGCAACAGTACATTTAGTTTGTACGTGCAATCCCATTCAATGATTGGATTCAAATTTTGTATCTTGGGAATTTCCTTAAAGTCAGGATTCTCAGAAACATTAGCACTATGCTACCCAGTAATTAATGTTTATACCCGTGAACAGATATATCAATACATCGTCTATATTTCTTTTCCCATACTAGTACTATATCAATACAAAAATTTGTATCAATTGCATCCCTAGCATTATGAAGATATTTTGAAATATGAATTTTGACCTGGATATTTAGTTCATTGTGAACAAAGGGTCTGAATTGTTTACAGTAATATTAAAGCAACTGTGTGACAAAATTTGAGCATTAACTACATATATAACTATGGCATTGAACCTTAAATGGTAGCTTCAACAGTAACTACAACAACAAAGTCAGTTTTCAACCAGCACAAAAATAAATGCAGCAGAAATTTGTACCAAACAGATTAACAAGGAACACAGAAGTCTAGCACCAAACTATTTTTGGCTAGAAAAGTTCTGAAAATTAAATTCTGTTTCATTCTTATGCCATTCCAAATCCTGGAGAGTTTTGTATTCCGAAGTCCATACACTCTTTGAATCTGTCATAGCTTTCATGAACTGGCAGTCTTATTACCATGGAACATGTATTTGCAGATGGAAAATGCTGCTCATGATTGAACTCTATTGATGGATCAATACTAAAACCAAGGAAAGGTATCTGGTCACTTCCTGTGGCAAAAGAAAGTAGCTGTACCAGGCTAGTCTCTGTTCTGCCATCTGAAAAGGTAAAATCAGAGGGAGTACAGTCATAATGGTCCTAATTTCTGAAAACTAGAAAAATTTAAATATCATGGAAGCTTTTTAACTGTCATAATGCTAACTTTTGCATCCAGAGAAGACACGTTGTTTTGCATTCGCTAGGTGTCTATCGTTCGGTTCGTCTATATTCGGTTTGTATATCTGTGTAACCCAGGTTGCATGTTGGAGACACTTTGCAGAAATTATTGCTACCAAGTCTAATTGTGCGTGTCCCCGACATATTCAACTCTGATGATTTTTTTCTTGGAGTTATGGTGTCTTTGGATTGTTTTTAGCGTACAGATTCTTGTCCGGAATTCATCTCAGAAGTCCCTTGTTGAAACTTCACAAGAATAATTGTTACCAAGCCTAGTTGTGCATATCGTGGTATGCTCCGCATGAACCAAACAGAGAAAGGCAGGGAAAAATTATTTATATAACAATGGGGCTGGGAGGGTGACAATTATTGTGACCAACCTTCAATGTCCGTTAGGTAGTCGCACCAATAGGTCATAGTGGTTTCTTCTTTCTTTCTCTTGTTTGATCCTTTGTCAGAAAAGTTAACCTTCTGGAAAACTGCTTCAACTGCATCAGCTGTCACTGCCTTTTGTTGACAAAACACTTCCTTGAACTGTTCTGGGTATTTCTCTATCAAGCTCCTCAATCCTATTGCATTCAGCCCTTCTTGAAATCTTAAAAAATAACAAATGAACACTAGGAAAATGGAACTCAGATTAAAGTATGCAAACACTTGTTTCTGGTCGATTTTGTATACAGTTGGAACACATCTGATCACCGTTTTAGGCATCTGGAATTGGGTAGCGTGGTATTTGCTAAAGCAGCCCAAAGCAATCTTTTGATATGATGAAAATTCCCAGGATCAAACAAAGACTTCTTGATTTTATTTTGTAATTTTTAAGCATACTTTTTTTAACTTAAATTTACGAAAACATTCTATAATGCGGCCATGCTCTGATGACACAATAATATTTACAATGCATAATGATTTGGAACAACCCATTATAAACTAGAGGTAAATCAGTATTTGAGATCATTTAGACGCTTCCCAGGTTTTTTGACAATGTTTATATTAATTACTGGAAACAGTCACGTATGATTACACTCGGAGGTTCTCGAGTAATTGAGTGGAAATGGTTCCTGAATTTCAGACTTGTGTGATTTGGATCTCGAATTCAATAAGATCATCTGTTGACCAAAACCGATATTGCTTATAAGAGAAAAGGTTCTCAAGTTTTCAGTCGATATCTGGGCATCTGAAAAAACTCACATTATAAATTGGTCACTTCCCTATCTTGAAAACATGGCAGTCCACAACTTCATGTGAATTACTTTGATTTAACATCAAATGCTTTTTCGAATTACCCTCCATCTAAAATCCATATATTTTTCAGTCAACTAACATACTTTTAAGTATTTTCTGTGCAGCTAGCTATGCAGACATTACATCATAATAAAGTTTACTTATTTCCAGAGAAATCTTACTGATTAATTGCTGGCATATTTCTCCCAATCACAATGAAATCGGTGATATCTTTGACCAGTTGATCTCTCTGCTCTACAGAAAATCTTATCAATGGCTGGAAGCAGCCACTGACAGAAAACAAGGCATAGTTGCCCAAACGAAAAAAATTATTAACAAAACACTAACAAAACACTAGCAAAACATCAACAAAACATATTTTGATATTTTGTTAGGATGTTTTGTTACTACAGCATTTAACAAAACACCAATACTGTACTTCCAGGATTTTAGATGGTTAGTATTTTGTTAATGTTTTGTTATATCAGTAATGTTTTATTGATGTTTTATTACACTTTGGAGAATGAAAACCATGTTTTCTTAGTGTTTCATTACACTTGAATTTGTACATGCTATATTTTGTTGGTATCTCATTTGACTTATAGAAACAGGAGCTTTTGTCTTGGAAAGTTGGACTTAATTAGTAAAATTCTGGAATGGAAAATAGCATGAAAAATAATAACTTAGAAAGCTTTTGTGATGGAAACTATAGTCACAGAATTTTTGGGAGGTATTTCTTGTGAACATAGAATATTTTAGCGGCCTCCGTGGCCGAGTGGTTAAGGTCAATGACTTCAAATCACTTGCCCCTCATCGATGTGGGTTCGAGCCTCACTCGGAGCGTTGAATTCTTCATGTGAGGAAGCCATCCAGCTGGCTTACGGAAAGTCGGTGGTTCTACCCAGGTGCCTGCTTGTGATGAAATAATGCACGGAGGGGCACCTGGGGTCTTCCTCCACCATTAAAGCTGGAAAGTCGCCATATGACCTATCATGAGTCGGTGCGACATTAAATCCAAAAAAGAAAAAAAGAAAAAAAAAAGAATATTTTAATGGATAAGTATTTTTATGACCAATAACTACAATAAACTTAATTAGATAGGTAACAAAACAAATGGGATTAAAACATGTATTGTAATGCAACTTGTATATATAATGTATTCATGCACCTTGCAGAAAAGTTCATTTTGAACTAATTAAAAATTTATTGAAATAATTATCATTACTTTTTCTCCTAGAGTAACACCAAAAAGAACATCACTATCAGTAGTTGCATAGATAATATTGCAATTTTTTCCACCTGGCTATTAAGGGGTGATAAATTAATCTACTGCAGTGTACATGTTGCTTGTCTCACAACAGGAGATTACCACAGACTGATAAGATCTTGTCTGCTTTATATTTAGAATCTCTACCAAGAGGTCAGCCAATGAAAATAAAGTCAGTGAACTACTTCTGGGGGCTGTGCATGTACCACAAAAAGTAATCCTTAACTTTTGGGGTTTTTTTTATCAGAGTAACCTTTAAAATTTATGTGTATCTAAATGGAATAAAATCTTACTCTAGTACAGAAATAGTTTCAACATCCTAGATGTATCCTTCATTAGCTGACTGTAAATGACACATTTGCCCAAGAATATCAAAATTTCAAATCTAAACAGGAAGTTCTTTGAGAGCAGGATGGAGTTATTTCACTACAAAGAAGTTTATTGATATAGCTCTTTGTTTACTATGTGCAGTTTATATTTAACATGGAAGTTTAAGAGTAATGAAAAGAATACAAATGGTGAGTCAATATAATTTATTCATTTTCCAACAGTAATCTAGATTACCTGTAACTAGTAAATCATGGATTCAAACTGGAAGCAGCTAGGTAAGTAGGTTGTTTACTTTTTGTTTGGGTAGCTTTCACAAATGACTTTTGCTTCACATATATTTTTGTTCATATGCTTTTGTTTTGCAACTATTAAGCAGCTGTATTTTTAGTTTATCATGCTTTTAATTTACTAAAAGGAAAAGTGGATATTTTTAAATGAAATTATTCAACGGAGACAAAAACTTTAAACCAGTAGAGTTATCTCCCCAATTACAGGGTAAACAATGCTACCAGTCTGCTTACCATGGCACTGTTTACTTCAGTCTGTAAATTTAGAGAATAATATTTTGCTTTAAAATTAGTGTTTTAACCTGTTTTTTAGTTATTAATTAGTCTATTGGTGTTGCACACATTTATGTTAAGGTAAATGAAAATTATTTTTAACAAAAAGAATTGTTTATGGATTATTTACTTGTTGTTCAAAATGATTATATGAGCCACGCCATGAGAAAACCAACATTGCGGGTTTGCGACCAGCATGGATCCAGACCAGTCTGCGCATCCGCACAGTCTGGTCAGGATCCATGCTGTTCGCTTTCAAAGCCTATAGTAATTAGAGAAACTGTTAGCGAACAGCATGGATCCTGATTGTAAAGCCACTATGTTGGTTTTCTCATGGCACGGCTCATATTGTTTATTTTATAAGATTGGGGTAATTAATTTAAAACATAACAAATGAGTAACTTCTCCAAAATACTCAAATTTATTAATTTAATCATGTTCATCCAGATAATTCTTTTAATCTATTAAAGAGTATAATGTAATAAGAATAAAGACTAATGTAACCCTCTATTTGCTATACATTTGGAAGAACTAGTGACATTTTTTGGCCCCATCATCACAATGTATACAGTTTAAATTTTAGTTCGTTGACATACCCAATAATAAACCAAATGTTTTTATGAATGTAAGTTTTAAACTAAATCTATTTTTCAGGTATTCCCGTATAGCACCATATGTGTATATTAAGTATGGCACACATGAATGAATTGGGACCTTCGTTATCAACGCATTGTGTTCAAAGAAGACTTAATGAATCCAGCAGTTCAAAAACATGTAAGTATACTGGCATTATGTATTACTATATACATGTACACACTACCATAGTTGTATGTTTGATTGTGGGCAATTGAAAAATTTTCCCCGAACATGACTTAATGGAACAATTTTAAAACTTATTTCCAGCAAACTCATGGCAGGTTTTATAATTATCTCCTTTATATCAAGTCCAAATCAGTATATATAATAATTAAAAATACCCAATTAAGTAATCACATGACAGTCAACATAACTTGAGGTGTAAGTGCAGGTAACTGGCAGAAATTAAACTATGTTACTATTTATTATAACAATATGGTAATGGTAATAGCAATGCATAAGTCCAATCTATTAATCATTTCCCCAAAACATTGAATATCTGTCTGCCATCTTTGGAACCTTATTCTATATCAACATTTGAAATCAAATTAAAAAATACAGTTTCTTGAAAACATAACAAGTAATGTTATAATTATTACTTGCTTAAATCTGCAGTGCTGCCTGTATCATAAAGATGCACTATTTTGAATACCAAAAATTACCATGTATGATATTAATTTAATTTTGAAACTATAAACAAAGGAAAAAAACTAACGAAGAAACTGCTTGTATGGTTTAATATCTCTTGGTTTATTACATCTACAGGTTTTGCAGTGAGACGAATGGTGGCAAATGATGGGTTTGTGGCAGTTAGTGAAAAACTGTGGCATTTTACACTGATGGTGGCTAACATTTACAGAAAATTTCTCAACCAATAGTGACATTCAGTTGAAAGTAGTAGCATATCTTACACTGACTATACATCAGAAGATTATTGAAAAACCCATGGCAAAAAGTGGAAAATACTGATATACTTCAATGACTTTGGAACTGAGTAGAAAATGGTGACATTTTAGCACCATATTGTGTGTATACTTTTTCTGGCATCCGCGCAGTCCGGTCAGGATCCATGGTTTCTCTGGTTGCAATAGCATTTGAAAGCGAACAGCATGGATCCTGACCAGATCGAGCAGATGCGCAGACTGGTCTGGATCCATGCTGGTCGCAAAGCCACTATCTTGGTTTTCTCCTGGCGCGGCTCATATATAAATTTGTTTCATGCATGTAAATAATGTTTTGTTTATGGTATTTTTTCAGCACAGGTAATGAAACACTAAAAAAACATAAAATATTTTGTTAGTGTTTTGTTTAAATTTGTAACCTAGCTCTTTTGCATATCATATGTTTTGTTGGTATTTTGTTAGCAGTGTTTTGTTGGTGTTTTCTTTAGCACATATAATGAAACACTAACAAAATATCAAGTATTCTGTTAGTGTTTTGTATAAACCTGTAACATAATTTGCATATCATGTTTTGTTGGTGTTTCGTTAGCAATGTTTTGTTAGTGTTTTGTTACCTCATTTGCATGTCATTTGCTATACTAATAAAACATCATCAAAACACAGTATAGTATTAGTGTTTTGTTTAAGTGTTTTGTTTCCCCTTTTTTTTCGTTTGGGTGGTGTCAACTATATGCTGCATCTCTTCAATCGTTGTGGACTGTTGCATCTGTAATACAGAAATGCATGTTAATGACAAGACAGTACTGAACTGCAATGCATACATGTACATGTAAGTCAACACTATTTGCAAGTCAACACTATATGCCCAAGGGAAACATGTTGTGCTATCTTTTTAGGAATGAAAAGCTTTAATATGATTTTCTTCTGAGCTGTAGCAAGGCAAGAGCTGTCAAAATTTGCCAGATCTGTAACCTTGACTTTGCAGCATCAGCCGAATTTACAGCCCACACATTGTCACTGCCAACATTATTTGTGTCAGATTTCATACATTCCATTTAACTGCTAAAATGTTGTGGGCGAGGCAATAAGTTGGACAAACAGACAGACAGATTTAACAAACGGATGGACAATGCAAATACTATGTACCTGACCAGGAATATAGAGTACGTGTTGCCAGGCTTGGACTGTCTATTTAATAAGTGATAGCTGAATATGTTGGTAACCAACGTATGTGACCCGTGACCGAGAAAACTGGTCCAGATGCGGCAAGTGTTATTTTGCATGGAGCTTCATGAAAAAAAGACAAACCAAAAATTCAAAATCATTCATATGTTAAATCCATTCTTGTTCTGAAGCAAGGCATCATTCAGGACTTACTTATTTTCCATGTTTAGCTATGACAGACATTTTGGCTCAGCGGTTTCAGAGGAGATGTCATTTGAAGCAATTGTTGGTGTTGCACAACAGACTGACAACGGACACACGGGGGTCACAAAAGCTCACCTTGAGCAGGTGGTGCTCAGGGGAGCTAAAAAGTGACCATAAGCAACTTGGTGAAGATGAATTTCAATTTCTTCATGTGAAACCTGTTAAGACAAACCAGTACACATTGTCTAGCAGATTCTCTTCATTGATTCACACAACTATGCAGCTGGCAGAAGTCACATGTTTTAGGATACCTAAATGTGTAAGTGCCGTGACATAAATAAGCTGCATGATAAAAATGGATGTGGTAGTGAGCCTAAATATTCATTTCTGCTTTATGTACAAACCTTTAGAATTTGGCTTCTAAGTTCACTATCTGTTATATCATCTACTGATGTTTTCGTGTATTGTGGTCCAAAAGCGAAAGAACTATACGATACAGGATGAAAAAACCCTGGCCACTGACCTCCATGGATGATAGCCATAGCCATTATCACACCTATGTCTTTGTATAGCCCATCTCGTAAGGCTGAAAAATAAAAATGAAACTTCTAAAGAAATATTGCCTTGATAATGAAACCAACAGCTGTACATAGATAAGACTACAGACAGACTCGCCTGCCCCACCACCGTTGATACGAGGTGGAGTTCCAATTGATTCCATTGAATGGCTGGGAGGGGTGACTGAAGTTGGAGGTTGTCAAAGTATGTGTAAATAAATCTATTTGGAGTAACATATTACAAGAGGACCAAATGTCCTGGGTTGCTCATCTGAGAGCAGGCTATCAAACAAGTCTAAGATTTTATCAAGATCAACATTCTAAGTTTCATGAAGATCAGGTTGAAAATGTCACCTCTGGAGCATTAACAAGGTTTTCTTGATTTGATCTAGTGATCTTTTTCATCCCACATGACCTAGACTAAGATTTGTCCACAATTGCATAAAAACAAATAACCTGACCAATGTTCGTAAAGATCAGGTAAAAGATGTGACCTTTAGAGGGTTAAAAAGTTTTTCTGTGACCTATGTCTTGATCCCACGTGACCCAGATTCAAACTCGTGCAAGATTTCATCAAGACAAACATTCTGACCAAGTTTCATTAAGATAGGGTCAAAAATGTGACCTGTAGTGTTAACAAGGTTTTCCTATAATTTGACCAGATGACATAGTTTTAACCCCAGGTGACCCAGATTTTGTACTCCTCAAAGGTTTCATTAAGATGAATAATCATACTAAGTTTTGTGAAGATCCAATCATAAATATGGTTTCTAGAGCAAAAAATAGATAGGGAAAGAAGCAGATTTGCTATGTTACAAACTAATTTTAATGATAGCCCAATTTGACTGGAATCTTTCAGACTCCAGCAGGGGGTATTTATGATTTCATCAGGGATTTTATATTTTACTAACCAGGATTTGTGCACTACAATATACGGAATATTGCAGGTAAATCGCTTATTGATCAATAAATTCCATTAGTGTAAAGGCCTGTTAGATATTCAGCCCAGATTAAGCAACGATAGCAGTTTTATTTTACTTTAAAAAATATCTGAGAATTTATTAATTGATTTTTTATGACATTGTCTAAAATTTATGTAAGCTGCCCGAGACCTGTTACATAAAAAATCTAATTTAAAAAAAATATATAAGCTTAAAATTCTTTTGTTTGAACTCCTCTTTTCTCCATGTAGAACATCGCAGAAAAAAATAGAAGGCCAAAATATCAGGTTTTACCATATCAAGTACGTTTTTTCTAGGTGATGAAGTTACTAAAATTCCTTTGTGTCTCTTTTTTGGCACCAAAAAAAAAAAAGATTTTCAGGTAAATAAACATTGTATGTTCCAAAATATGATCAAAGAATGTAGAAAATCACTGGCATGTATGAAACATTTCTCCCATTACAAATGGCCACGGACGAAAACTTCGCCGTTTGCGAACGTAGAGTGCTCAATTTCATTCAGAGATCCAACAAATGCATTCCGGTTTACACAAACAACACTAATCTACCTTACCAAGTCATTTTCAATGTTTAAATATATCAATTAACTAAGCAATGCGCGCGAAAATTTGGACCTTCATTTTCAGGGATGAAACAGTTGATAATTCAGATTATAATCATTCAAACATAGTCATTCAACTTAACTAAAGATGTAAATACTTATATTTTGGGATGAAGAACAATGAATATAGTTTTGTGTGAAGAGAATTTTCTCTTTTCCATTCTCGTTAGCGAATATATCGAACTACGTCGATCAAGAGTCACGTGACAATGGCTAAAGTTCACGAGATAGAAGCCCGAGACTCGCTCCTTTTTATCTAGAAGCTCCTGATTCCATGCATCGTGTTGTGACGCATGAAATTAGCCCAAATCACCCTTCTTTAATCAAAGCAAGTTGACATATGCTTGCATAATTAAGCAGACAGTATAGGTAAACTGTTAGAAAATATTACTCATATATGATACATCAAGGATATAACTTTATCAAAAGGCCAGTATCAATTTTGCAATCACCGATAATGTCAAGCAAAATTTTGATATAATGAACACTGTTATAGTGAAAACTGTCATGAGCCAATATTTGTGCTGAGTTTTTTTTTATATTTAAAATATACTGGATGGTCATTCAAAATATACTGGATGGTCATTCAAAATATACTGGATGGATATACTTAAGTAAAATTAAAATCATCATTATTCACTTATACCTAGTTCTATTATAATACTAACCATTGGCATTCAGTGAAATAATCTTGGATGTGTCCTCCCCAGCGAAGGCTGTGGAATCTTTAATTTCTTTCAGAAGAATGCGAAACAGTTCCCTCATTGGCCCACTTGCATCAACTGCCCCTTCTGATTTCCCAAAGTCGTCTGCAAATCTGACACTTATTTGTCTAGCTGGCTCAAAGTCTTTCCGATGTATTGCTCTCCTTGCGCCCTCAAGTGTCTTACTTCGTGTTACATTAAACTTCGATGTAGGACCATCAACTGTGGGTCTTACTACTATTCCACTTAGTATGTCATACAACTTAATGTCCCCGAAAAAAAGTACAAAACTAGGAATGTGTCCATAGAATATAGGTGCAAAGATGGGGACATCTATGTCCTATGGTCAAATTTCTAGATTTTAAATTTTTACAAATATACTGCATTCAAGAACATTTTCTTGCATTGGACACTTTTTTATACATTGCTTTGAGTTATTTGGCTTGCATGTTGTAGTAACTCAAATTTAGTCACACTTAAGACCACCAAAGGGAAGAACAAAAAGTGGTCTTTATCAAAGGCTGATCTTTGTTTGGAGGTGCACTTGCTTTAATGAAGTCTGGCTTTTATTCACAGACCGAACTTTATTCCAATTTCTGACATGGCTGTTAGCACAAGATTGACGGTATTACTACCATGTTTCATAGTTTCCAGCATATAATTTTCATTTTATGAAAATCATAATTTCAAACCTCATCTCCATTTGCCATATATAGGGTCAAGCAATGTTTTCAGCCTCACTAAAGTAAAAATTCCTATTTATCCAACTGCATTATGTAGATTTGAAATAACCTAATTTCCTTTCAATTTAGCAATAAACCATATTTTGTTACAAAGCAGATCATTATGGAGTTATAAAATTGGCTGTCATGTAATCAGGAGGTGGAGGGGGGGGGGGACGTAAAAGGTGTCTCATGGGAGTTAAAGGAAGACGTTTGTGTGTTTTTTTGTATAATGGCGGATAATATAAACATTGCGGTGAAACAGAGGAGGATATTTTAGCAAGTAAGTGGCTTTTTATTTGGCTATTTATCCAGTGCATGCTTGAATTCTGATGCCAGATTTATACTCTGCCCTCGACAATATACCAAGGGAAAGACTTAGTATCCACCCCATTAAAAACGCCATTGGACAATGTATGCGAAAGTTCGACACCCTCTTAAGTCCACTTTTTATGAGATTTGTATAGAAAATAGGACCACCTGGTCTTATTTGCGATAGCCAAGGCTTTAAAGAGGAAATCCTTACTTCGACCTGTATGATACAACGGCAAAGACCTTCCATGGCCGATTTATTCACGTTTAAGACAATTTCTGTGTATTCCAGATGACTTGAAGACAATTTTGTTGCTGTCCAGGTCGGTTCACAAAGGTGGCAGTTAACCTGCATCTCAACCTTTATGGAACTGAATCCTAGCTACGTTTCAACATGCCCCTTATCCAACTTTACTCAGCCAGCAAGTCAGATTATTGGATCGGATTGTCTATTTCTTTCAACTTGGAAATAGCATTTATGGTGTCATTAAATGCAAGTTTCACCCACCATTTGTTTATTTTTATTATTGTTCCCTTTGTGTTGTGTGTATTTTTCATACAAATTGCATAGAAAGTGGACCTGAGAGGGCGTTAAACTCGGAATGTTTGCATACATTGTCCAATGGTGTTTTAAGGGGGTGGACACTTACCCCTGGTACATTGTCGAGGGTAGAGTATAAACTCGGCATCAGAATGCATGTATGCACGGGATAAACAGTCAAAGAAAAGTCCACTTACTTGCTAAAATATCCTCCTCTGTTTCACCACAATGTTTAAATTATCTGTCATTATACCCAAAACACACAAACGTCTCGCTTAAACCCCCGTGAGACACCATTTACGTCCGCCCCTCTTATGATCAACATTGCAAAATCACACGAATTTGTTTCCACTTTTCATTTGAAAAATGCATCTCTACAAAGTGCAGGTTACCTTTCTTCAGTATCAACTGGCTTTTGATGGCATTCAGGATTGGCTGTCTCATTTTCATCATCTGTACTGCTTACTGTTATGGTCTCAGACACCAGATCTACATATGATCTGAAAATGATTGTCATAATGTCTATAGTATATAGTCTCTTATAATTCTTTTTAGAATGACCACATTATTTTATTGATTTAATTTTTTTGGTCAGCTATGATTTTTTGTGAATGTGGACGAGATTTAAATAAAAGATATAATATTATATATATATATATTCAGACTGTCTTATGTGTCTTTTTCAGAACTTCATGGATGTTTGTTTGCACTTTAACACGTGATAAAAGCAAACAATTTAACTAACAAAAGCTCTAAAAAGCATTGGCTTGATAAACAAAAGAAGATATGTGATAAATTGTTCTGTTTACTCATATCGTTGGCTTTAAATGTTCATCACTGTTTGAACAAATAAAGGATCTAAAGTAACACACCAGTTTCACATTGAGATTGTTGAATGGTTCATGATTCACAAAGTGAAAGTGATGCAATAATATGTTTCCATTCCACTGACCATCTGAACGATTTTCTACAGGCTTTGCGTTACCATGATAACCATTCTATTTGCTTCAGTAGCAGATTTATGTAGATGTTCAACTCTTGCTAAGTAACAAATCTTGCAAAGGTGTATGAGGACAGGACATTTTTTCAACATTATAAATGTATCCTACCTATTTGTAGGCTATACTTTGATTTTATAAAACCTCTGAGGATACATAAGTGAATCCAAAGAAGCAGATAAATGGTGTAATATGTGGATGAAATATTCCAAAATGACGAATATTTTTGACCACCAACTGTAGCTTTGAATTCTATATTCTGCATTTAGGGATAGCAAACAATTACTTTCCTCCATACATAACGTCAAGAACACCAGTGAATTATTGACATCCTCCACTTTAACCCCTCACCCATCATATTAATATGAATTTTTTGTTTGTCAAGATTATGTCAGTCATATCATGGCAGTTGCCTTTCCTGGACAGGCTTACAATATCTAGGCAGTTATCCACTACCACATGGAAGAGTGCAAGCAACGGACAACTTGTCTTCAGAAGAACTTAATGCATTACAATGCAATTCTTGGGACCAAAACTTCCTTCTGGAGCATTCTAATCATTAATGTCCATTTAGTTGCCTCCTACGATACACCCGGGATGTTTACGAACTCTCTGGTAAATGCAGGGCTGATTGGTGGCTGCTTTTTTGTTCTCTTCAAGGCAGCCCTTTAACCACAAAATTTATATTTAAATGGTATATGTGGTACCTGAACTGTTATTCATCAAAACTGTTTTCAGCGTACTGGCCCTGTGCCTTGACCATTGAAAAACCAGTTTGAACATTTATCTGACAGGCGCTTTATTATCAGATACAGCAGTCCAACTCCCCTTTTGTTCAGACTGCCTAGTTTACAGCACCAATACATGATCAAATTCCTGGATAAATACCAGTACTACTTTGGATCAGGAACATATTGAAAATTCAGTGTCAATATCGAGGATCATTTCTGGACCTTCAGATTACCAGTCAAGGACTTCACTGCTAGAAGTGACTATCAGCCATCTTGTATATACATTATGAATGTCTAAGCTTGGCCCACATAGATTGTAATAATTATAGATCAGTTCAACATGAACCCTCATTGTGTTTTCAATTTCATTTTCATTACTAGATAGCCAGGCTTGGTTAAGCTGAGTTGATGCTAATCAGGGAAATTAGGTGTTTCCTTAAATGAAGTGAAAAAAACTGGAAAGTAAGTAATTTGTTTATGTTCACCTGTAAATATCGGATGGCATAGCTTTCCTGTCTCTCCGAACAAACTTTGGTCTTCTTCTTTGAAAGACAACCTGAATTTATACAAACAAGAGCAATGTTAGACATGGCCATTCCCCGCTCAGGGACTCTTCTGTAAATGGCAGTTTATGCAAGAAATGATACAGTGTAACACACAAGTAAACCCTCCAGATTCAGTTATAGCTTTGGAGTTAAGCTCTACACAAATAAGTCAATTAATGAATCAATTTTAAAAAATCCATTAAAAGGATATGGAAGATGAAGTTAAGGTCCATGAATATTGTCAGCATGAAAAAGAAATAGGGAAATTCCATAAAGGGAGATAATTAAAAAAGGCAGGCATGGTAGAGTTATAGTTCTTTTTCCATGCATATACTTTATGTCTTCTGTCATTGTGTGAAGTTTCAGCAAATTCCCTTCTATAGTTTATGAGAAATCATCGGGACAAAAGTTTAAGAAGGATATTCCATATAGGGAGATAGTTAAAAAAGTAAGCCTGGTAGTGTTATAGTTTATATACACTGCACTTTCTCATTATGTCCTGTTTCACTGTGTAATGTTTCAACAAAATCCCTTTCATTATTTTTGCATAAGACTCCAGAAAAATAAATTGAATGAAGGGAGGTAATTCCAAAGTTAAACAAGTTAGAGTTATGGTTCTTACATTGCACTTCCTCTATATGCCTTTTTTCATTGTGTGAAGTTTCAGCCAATTTTCCTCTATACTTTATTAGCAGTCATCTGGACAAAACTTAAAGTGTAATGAGGAAATTCCAAAAAGGGACCTTATTCAAAAAGTAAGCATGGTAGAAATATAGTTCTTGTAAATTGTACTTTCTTATTATGTCTGTTTCACTGTGTAATGTTTCAACAAAATCCCTGTCATAGTTTTAGTGTAAAGCTCCGGACAGGGAGATAATTAAAAACTAAGCATGGCTGAGTTATGGTTTTTGCACATTGCACTTCCCCTTGATGTCCTCTGTCCTTGTGTGCAGTTTCAACTAATTCCCTTCAAGAGTTAACAAGTTATGGTCTGGACAAGAGTGTTATGGATGGAGAGACAGACGCATGCACGCATGTAAACCCGATTATCATATCGCCCTTCGCATTCCGCTAGGGAATAACAAGATAGCCTTCATGGCCCTTTATTGGTCACTAGAGTACCGTTAATCTTGAGTGACAATCATTTTCTAACTTGATACTCATGTGTATTATGACCTTTGACCTACTGACCAAAAATCATAATTGGTATACTAATGAACTGTTTTCACATAAATGAATATTGCAGATATTCTTGATCTGGAATGACCAAATCACAAGCTATCCAGCGATTCCTAATCATTATGTTCCACTGTTAAAAGTTTCCATGCATGCTGAAAAGCCAAAAAAATTAATTTTTCTAGTGTTACAAAAGTCAAAGAAAAGTACAGAATTTGATGCTATCAAGGTTGAATTCTGTAAGAAGGGGATAAAACTCTCGATATATTTTCCCCACTTAGTTCACCATGAAACTTACTGGAGATCTTGTGGCCATATTCCTGCAAGCGTATCTTGCTGGACTGATGTAAAGGCAGCATCTAGAGTGCTAACCTGTACTGCTAACAGAACAACAAAGAGGAGTCACAACAGCTGATGTGCTCAGGTGAGCTAAACTGATCTTTGTAATCATCAGTCCAGACAGGGCTTTACGTCTCAAGTGAAAAAATATTGCTTGAAATGCATCGTTTAAGATCAGTTTACAACATTAAAACATATAGGAAAAAGGTAACAAAGTCACTTGTGTGGAACTTGACCTGTAAAATTTATTTATATGATACCGAAGAGGAATCTGCATGGTGTGCAGTTTGTAGTCAAGCAAAGTTCACTGGTTTGATGCCAAAACTGATCTTGTTAAAAACTTACTGTTGGGGTACCTGCATCTTCCTCAGTAACTTCCATCTCAGTCGGTTTAGCATCCTGAGACATGCTCACACCCTAAATAAAGAGGAAGTGCATACAAATTTCTTTACACTTGTCACACATACTTGTTATTCCTCTAAGACACATATGAGATATATTCTTAGGCCAAAAATTCCCAAACAAAACCAGAATTTCCTGAGTATTTTGTATCTTTCTTAGAAAGCCCAAAACCATTTTAGCTGTTTACTTTCACTTCCAAAACATGTATATCCATTTGCACAATACTTTCACTTTCCATATATGAAGCATGTAAACTGACTAATTAAAATGGATTATACAGAAATAATGCACCATTTGTTGATAAGGAACAAATGAGAGGCAATAACAGAGAAGCGATGTGGAATTAAAATGTTTTGCCTGTGGACACTTTCCACATACTACTGATTGGAATTAAGCCAAAATCATTTGGCTCAACCCACACTATTCTGTAATTCAGGAGATGCTTCAAGACTTCAATATGTCATGTTTTTTTTCCAGACTGTCAGTTTTTGAAGTTAAAATAACATTTCTGTCTCAAGCAATCAGTCTTTACAGAATTGTTCTTATTTTGTGCAAATTTATAAATAAATTGAGTTTCCTGTTACAATACTTAACTTACAGATGCGGTTTGTTTCTTTCTATCCAACATGATGCTTGATCCTTGTTCTGGATGCAGATGCTCAACAACAGCTGGAGCTCGTATCTTTCTATCTGACCCACTACTTGATCCTTGTTCTGAACGGGGATGCTCAACAGGATAGCTCTATACAAATAATGTAAAATCTGTGACCAGAACATGTGGCTTGAAAAAATGCAGGGGAGAAAAAAAAAACAGTTACGGAAAACAATTGGTGCTCATTTGTGGATGCTGTTTTTAACCGCCTACCCTGTGTCAGCAGGCCAAATCATCTGGCTTTCAGGGGATTAAGGTGCAAATTTTCTACTTTCTCCACATGCATTTTAACCCCAATCAAAAACTGCTCTGCTTTAGAGATCAGACAAATTAAAATAACAATATGCTCAGGGAAAAAGTGACATGCCCATATGCATGTGTAAAGTACTGACTACATATTGTTTGTTAATAGGACATTAGACATCAAATATTCTGTACTAAAGTGTTATGTGGACTGCACATCAAGGGGTGAAAGGGAAAAGATTCTAAATGCATATACATAATGTTTTAGAACCTTTTCCCTTTCACCCTTTGTTGTGAATACAACTGACCTCAGACAACAGTAAGGGACATACATGTCCAGTGCTATGATTTTATGAGTTAACATGCATTTGCAACCAAACACAAAAATAATGGCATATCCACTGCTTCAGATAACCTGTATAACTGGCATAAATTTTATGTCATTGGACTGATGGCATCCACTGCAAATGCTGTAGGCACACATCACATCTGCCACGATTTCTAACTGACATTAAACAATCAATGACTAAAGAAATAAGTTTGTGGACCTTTACTTCTGACTGAAACAGTCAAAGGGTGCTAAATAAAATTTCCAGTGCTATGTTTTGAAGATTAAACTCCATTCTACATACACTTGGAAAGGGAAAATCATAGTACATAGATCTATCATGTAAAAGAACTGTGATTTTTCACAAAAGACCTTCAAATTCAAGTTGTTGATTTGGGTTTGTTTATTGTTGTCACCTGTTGCTGATATGGGCAAAACTCCAGAAGACTGTTAGTGATTTTAGATTCTGGAGGCTCAGTAGGTGCCCGCCATTAGGAGCTTCGCCCAACTTTAACTGGTGTAAAGCATGCATACGGGCCTCACCTTAAAGTCTTATCAGAGACTGTTAGTAATGAGAGACCCCTGGATTAACAGTCCAATAAATTTAACCACTAGACCAGAGATCTGCTTCTTCTTGCAGTTGGAATTTAATGCAATGTTTATATACCAGGATTTCATGCTTGAGCATGTGCAGTTTATATTTACCAAGCGGTATGCTCTGGCATTGACTTACTTCTTTATCTGAAATATGTAATCCACTTCGTGAAAATTCAGGTAATTCAGATTCTTCATCTAAGTCTTTGTCTACATTCTGAAATGGAAGGTAATTAAGCCAGCATCATGATATGCAAAATCTTTGTTAAGGGTTTGTTATATATTGCGTGGCCCTTCTCAGTTTGGAAAATGGTATACTCAAGACACACTGAGAATTGTTTTTATGTTACTAACAGAATACATCTTATAATAAACAGGTTTTCATAGCAGAATTCAAATAAATGTACAAGGGGGGATAATGCCTTAACAGTAAATATAATTATTATGTAGCAATAAAGATCTCTGGAGTATCTGCAAACAGTGGTCATTTTTGTGTCCAATGTAAAAGAACAAGAGGCCCATGATGGCCCTATATCACTCACCTGAGTACCATTGCTCTTAATGATAAGATCAAGTTTTGACATAGATCACATAGGCATACACATTAAATATCATCAGGATAAATATTTTCTTGTAATGGTCCCTTTTGACCTATGGGTCATGTATTCGTCAGGGCCAATCTCCATATCAAGTTTGAGGTTCCAAGGCTCAAATGCTGCATTTTTGTACTAGCAAAATTATTCCTTACCCCGGAAGACATGAATAACATTTAAAACCAATCTCATTAGATGCTGCTGAGGTATATTCATTTACATAAACTAAAGGGAGGTAATTTGTCATAAATTCAGTCGAAAGTTATCTACCCTGATTGTTCGAATCTATCTGATCGCATAAATGAAATTTCCAATCAGTATCTTCATTGGTTACTGAGATACATCCATCTTAATTTGAAACAAAGGGAGGTAATTTGACATAAAATCAGTCCATAGTTACCTACGCTGACTGTCTCAGTCCAACTAATGACAATAATGAAATTTCAAATGAGTCCTATAAATACTTACTGAGATGAATCCATTTTTTATTAAAATCAGCGGAGGTAATCATGTATTGGTATATGCATTTAGAAGATACAGAGTACTAGCCTTTAGAAACAATATATTAGAAAAATATTCATATCCATAAACGTTCAATCAAGAGTTATCTAACATGACTATTTCTTACCATGGAAGACATAAATAAGGTTTCAAACCAATCTCATTAGAAGCTGCTAAGGTATATTCATTTACTTAAACAAGATCTTGTGGTGATACAAGTTGTGTGCAAGTTTGGTTAAAATCAAATCATAAATGAAGCTGCTTTGTGCAGACAAGGTCAAAATACCTAATTTTGGCCCTTTCAGGGGCCATAACTCTAGAAACCATTATGGGATCTGGCCGGTTCAAGAAAGGAACCGAGATCTTATGGTGACACAAGTTTTGTGCAAGTTTGATTAAATTCAAATCATAAATGAAGCTGCTATTGTGCAGACAAGGTCAAAATAGCTAATTCTGGCACTTTCAGGGGCCATCACTCTGGAACCCATAATTGAATCTGGCCAGTTCAAGAAAGGAACCAAGATCTTATGGTGATACAAGTTGCGTGCAAGTTTGGTTAAAATAAAATCATAAATGAAACCACTATTGTGCAGACAAGGTCAAAATAGCTAATTTTAACTCGGAACCCATAAGGAATCTGGCCAGTTCAAGAAAGGAACCAAGATCTTATGGTGATACACGTTGTGTGCAAGTTTGGTAAAAATCAAATCATAAATAAAGCTGCTATTGTGCAGACAAGGTCAAAATAGCTAATTTTGGCCCTTTCAGGGGCCGTAACTCTGGAACCCATAATGGGATCTGGCCAGTTCAAGAAAGGAACCAAGATCTTATAGTGATACAAGTTGTGTGCAAGTTTGATTAAAGTAAAATCATAAATGAAACCACTATCGTGCAGACAAGAAATTGTTGACGCAAGGACGGACGCACGGACCGACGACGGACAAAGGTGATCACAAAAGCTCACCTTGTCACTATGTGACAGGTGAGCTAATAAAAATATGCATGCATGCATCTTGCGGAAATGCTTGTCTGAAAAGGTAAATGATGAAAATCACATGCTTCCTTCAGATCTGATATCATGACATCCTGATTGGTAAATATCAACGAACACCTCAAATATTGCAAGTCGTAAAATCACAACATCTCAAAAGATAGCAGGAAGCTTCTTGGTATGCACCTAGATGTAATACTGTAATACTGACCTTTATTTCTGTATGTAGGTACCATCTGACTGGGTGGCTTCTGGCTGAATCAAAATATTTCCCAACAGTGAGGGAGTCTTGGTTGATAATTTTCTCATTTGTAAACGTTGCTAGATGGTATTTTACTTCAGACAAGTTATACAATGAGGACTGTCCATTTGGGAAAAAAATATCCACAATTTGCCTCAGTGCTTCTGAAATTGTCTCATCTTTGTCCAAATCCACAAACTGCTGTCCACCACCTTTCCTTTAAGCTCATAACTTTGTATTTCCCTATAGCTGACATATGTTTCCAACCTACACGAACTCTATGAGTGCTTTTCTTCTTTGTAAGACGTTTTAATGTCTTAGACTTTCCTAATTGTTTCTTGTTTTGTAACTCTAGATATTTTGCTACAGAAGGAGATGTGGCTGCGCACTCATGTGCTGAAAAAAATCATTTAAACAGCTTTTAATGCATACATAGATTCAATTACATGTACTTTAACTGTTGGCATACCTTGCTTATTGTGTTTTCACTTAGAGAAGCTTGTCAAACATTCCACTTTTTGCATTAATTAACCCACTGCTTCATTTAAATATTAAATCTTTACAGCCATCAAACTTATAGATATAACATGTAAGAACTAATATTTTGACAGATATATAGATAAATGTTGGTGAAGGGCGGTTTCTTTAACACTACTTTATATTATGGCAAGAAACAACTGAAAATGTATATGGTGAAAACCTCAAACCAGGTAGACAAAAGGTTTTAAAAAACACAGCTCTTCACCTACACTGTAGATAGTAGATAGATTTATTTCATACAAAATGACATTGAAACATACTATCATACATTAATGTATAAAATGGGCCCAGCCGTGACATAGGTACCTTTTTGACAAACAATCAACATTAACATAACTGAATAAATTGAACAATTTACATGTCATAAATAATTAGCGAAAAATTCAGGAGACTGTCATCAGTATTTTCAAAAATATGAAGCCTTTAGCATGTCTGTTCTTTTATTTATTCATATCAATTAAAATAAACAATAAGAATTAATCTCTATCAAAGGGGAAGACTAGGATACTGCAGCAGTATTTTTTCATATTAGGGGCAAATTAACTCCAATCATACTGGTACAGTAACGAAATTAATTTTAGAATAATGTGTTAAAAATTACTGGTACCTCTCTTGAAGTCTTCCACTGCCTGTCTGATTTTAATGCGCATCCCTATAGCTGATACTCCTAAGTTTTCAAAATCCTTTTCTGTTAGATGCTTAACTTGATCAATGTGATCTGCAATGCAAAAAAAAAGTAAAAATCACAGTACTGAATATACATGTACTACTATTTTCAGCATATATACTTTATTTTTCAATCATACAAACTACTGTTCAGCGGGCTAAATTCGCGGGGGCTAATTTACACCTTTTTTAAAAAATCGGATGTATTCGTGGTGTGCTAATTTCGCAGTATTGTTTCTGAATTCTGTACTGTCATCCAGTACTAAATATATGGAGTTCCTGTATACGTAATGCTCCGAATACGGGATTATCCCTTTTCCCAGTGCACCAGCTATTGTGAGTATTATAAATTCTTGAGGAAACCGTTTCTTCGAAAACACGGAAAACAAGGAACCAGTGAAGACTTCAAGAATAATGCAATTTCTGGAACAATCAACATGTATTTTTAAACTGCTTCCTGAAATCTTCAACTTGTCATACAATGTATGTATCGGCAGCATCAGCCATTTCAGTCTACCTTCAGAAATATCAGTCAAGCCTAGCCATAAACTACTCGCAATGCTCTCTAGCTGGCTTTGTTTTCCATAAAGTTCCATACAGGCTGTACTACAGGGTACATATCAAGACAACTTGATCTGGGACATGATAGTGTATCACACTTGAGTCCTGAATTTTCAAGCTAGTGCCCATGAACAGGCTAAATGCAAAACATTTTCATTTCTGTCATGTCGGGCGACCTTCATAATTCTCTTTCTTATGAACAGCCTATCAATGATTTATTGAGTGACCCAAGTTTAATGAAAGTCCTTCATGGGGTATAGGAGATACTGAGCAGACTGGCTGGACAGGATGGAATGGGACAGACAGACAAATAAACAGACTCTGTCTTCCCAAGAAAAGGTAAGGGAGATCTAGCTGAATTAAGTTATCTCAGTTGTTAACTGCGTTTTAATTCCACAATCAACATTGTACCCTTTTGATGTACAAAAATAATAAAAGCTGTCAAATTTTAAGTACTGCTTACCAAATTTTCCCTAAATTTCTCAGCTGTTGCTTTTCCTACACCAATGCGCTCCAAAATATTAGGCAATGGTTCTTCCTTATCATCATCATCATCATCATCTGCAAAACAGATAGCAGTAATCCATAATTATACTTCCTGCAAAAATGTCTTCAAACTCACCCCCCACCCCCAACATTTGTACTTTTTCATTCTTCTATCTGACAGCCTTCAGTCCATTTCACATATGGCGTGGACGCATGGTAATGTTTGTTTACCCTCGCCACCGGTAAACCATATGGGTGAGCAGTTCATAGACTTTTAGGGTTCAGATTTTATTATTTGTGCTAATCCCTGTGTGGCGTGTGTTATAATGACGGTCTTCCCCCTGTGTTATAAAGTACCACAGCAGGAAAAGGTCTAGGGCAGGCCATCAACAAGCCTGGTAAGATGAAGTCTTCCAAGCTCTTCTTAAGCTAAAACTGAATGCATAAAAGTATTAATATATATTTTAAGCTATGTTACTATATTTTCTGTGTTTATTCACAAATAAATTTTCAGAACTTCTATGTCAGTGTTTTCTAGAAAGTCAGTGCTGACAGACCAACCACCAATTTAAAAGTGTTTGCTAGTTTAATAAGAGAACTGCTCTAGTTTTTCTTCTTTGTTAAGATTAGTCGGACAGCACTGACCTCGTATTTATAATGCATTTCAAAGTTGGAGAGTGCTCAATGTTATTTTTTCACTGCTGAAAGTTCAAATCACTAAGGTTATTTAAACTTTCATATCCATACTGTGCTTAGTTAGTAACAGGCCCTGTGACCCTCACTACAGTTTGGGTAGACCACACAGGGGGTCTGCAGTCACTGGAAGAGCTGCACACTGCACACCTATCATAATTTATAGTATACTTTTTTTGCTATGTGGCCGAATTTGTGGAAACGATAACACCCAACAAGTGGATTTACAGAATTGTTTTTCTGTTCTGTGTAAAAATTGGGTAATTATTCCTCCCTGATAAAACTTGGGCAGGCATTACTGAATGTAAGTTTCAATGCCCTTGATAAGCTAACATCATGTAAAAAAATCTCCTTTTAAAATAAAATTTATTTCTTATGCTTGGGAGTTTCGCTTGAATTATGTTCAAAATGTCATTTTGCAATTTTCTTTTCCATCATACTGCTAATTATTCTGCAATTACACTTTTAACTTTAATTAGAACTTTAATCAGGACCCTGGATTTTTACTGAAATTACTTTGTAAATATTTCCAAAATAGCTTCAAGATTTTTTTGCTAATCATGGATCTGCCTTGGCTTTGGTCAGAAATAAGAAATCTGGCTTGGCTCCATGCATGTGCGGATCCAGGGATGGGAACAGAGTCTGGATTCCCCCTGGAATTTTCAATATTACAAAAATAGCATTCAAATGGAAATTTTGTAAATCCAGACCCCTCTGATTAAAATTTCTTTACCTGGAGGACCCCTGTCAAATAAGTTGCTGGATCCTCTCCTGGGCCCTGGGTAGTCCAACTTATTTCACGCGATCCTATTGAAATATTGACATATTTTTTTATATGGGCAATATCCCCACTGGCGTCAAACACTTGAAAGACCAAAATAGTTGAAGCAACTTCCGACGAAATTTTCTTTGCTACCGATGCTTAACATGTTATAGGTTTAAATGCCGATTATTTCACGAATTGGTCATTAATTCAAATAAAACTTACATGTATCGAAAGGGGATTCAATTTCTCATTAATCTATGTGAAAGTTATCAAATAATGTCCAAAATTATGAATTTTCGGGTGATTTAAACCTTTGTATGTACTGTACACGATCACACGATCAACGTTTACCGTGTGTTTACACCATACATAAAACCAATAACTTTACATGACTGTGTACTGTGATTTATCTTCCATTATTTTGGTCCTTTAAAATTTTGATGTTTAGATTGCCAGTCACAAATATAAAACAATCTGAACGTCGAATTATTTTGACTAGGCCCTGGGTCCACCCCAGCCCCAGGTCGCGTAGTTGTACTGAGGAATGATGTATGCCTATAAGCACCAGGCCTATTTATTTATTCATTTATATATTACTGCATAAGCGTTCGTTTCCTCCAACGATTAAAATTCCCAGTCAGACACCATGTGACAGGCTAACCCACCGCATATGTAGCACCATAGGTAGTTCTTGCGCGCTGATCCTTCGATTTTCAACACTACAAATGACAATGGTCCTTGGGATATACCAAATAATCGACAGTCAATCCTTTTATATAAGATAACCATAAGAAAACCTACCCAGGTAACCTACAGACGACGCCATTCTCCTCGCGCGTTTAGTGGACGGTGAGAGGGTAACTTTTGTCCAACACACCGGTCGACGCACGACAATGCGATATGACATCGCGACAATGTCGTTTGAGAATGTCGTTTGTCGTATCGCATTGTCGCGCGTCGTATCGCATTGTCGCGATGTCGTATCACATTGTCGTGTGTCGTATCGCGATGTCGCGCGTCGTGCTATTGGCGCATAGACGACACACGACAATGCGATACGACATTGCGACGATGTCGTTTGAGAATGTCAATGTGTCGTATCGCATTGTCATGCGTCGTATCGCATTGTCGCGCGGCGCGCGGCGCTTAAATACAGGACACGACGCGCGACAACGCGATACGACATCGCGACATTGCGATACGACATCACGACAATGCGATACGACGCGCGACAATGCGATACGACGGACGACAATGCGACGCGACATCGCGACATATCGTGCAAAAATTGGCAACTCGACGCACGACATTTTGAAGCGACATCGCGACATTTTGACGAATGTCATATCGCATTGTCGTGCGTCGTATCGCATTGTCGTGTGTCGTATCGCATTGTCGCGCGTCGTATCGCATTGTCGCGATGTCGTATCGCAATGTCGTGCGTCGCCTTTGAGGGGCGACGGACGACATTTCACATGGCCCTAACAGGATTCCGTAGAAACCCCTTTCATTAATACTAGTAAGCGATGCTGCCCAAACTGGACGATAGACCAGTCCATTTTAGAAATTTAGTAGGGTAATACCCCAGTCACACGTACGGCGCGGATAGCTACGTCTAGCTACGGACAGAAACGTAGTAATCCGTATCGTTCCGTACCTGAGCCATATCTCAGTGTAGTCATTCGTATTAATCCGTACCAAAACGTGGTCAAAACGTATTCAAAACTTATTCCAAACTTGCAAGTTTCTCCAACTTTTGAACATGCACAAAAGTTTGAGCGAACCGTAGCCATTTGAGCGTGACTTTAGTCCAACTTGGCTGAAACTTATTCATCCGTAGTATAAAGTACTTAAACGTAGTTATTCGTACTGTTAGGTACCTCACCGTAGCCGAACGTAGTTATCCGAGGCTGCTCATACTTATACCCCAGTCACACATACGGCGCGGATAGCTACGTCTAGCCACGGATAGAAACGTAGTAATCCATATCGATCCGTACCTGAGCCGTACCTTAACGTAGCAACGCGTATCAATTCGTACCAATCCGTACGGCTCAGGTACGGATCGGTACGAATTACTACGTTTCTATCCGTAGCTAAACGTAGCTATCCGCGCCGTATGTGTGACTGTGGTATAAAGCATAGTTCAACGTAGTTTACCGCAGACCCGTCCGTGCGCTGGGCAAGTTGCAAGGCGCAGTAAAACGTAATTCAATGTAGTACCTCGTACCTATCCGTATTATTCGCATCCTGTATTGTTTTGTTTGTTTCCTGTTTCTCACCATTTTTCCCGTACTAAGACGTACTGCTCCGTAGTTATACCCCAGTCACACATACGGCGCGGATAGCTACGTCTAGCCACGGATAGAAACGTAGTAGTAGTATTAGAAATACCGATTTTGAGCCAATTCCGGCCCCCCTGACCCCTTGACCCTATTCTAAAAAATCCAATGCCGGACGATTTAAAATACTTTAAAATCCACAGGTTTTAAACAGACTAAAAGTTTTAAAGTTAAATTTAAATACATATGATATAGATGAGTTTACAAAATAAAATATATTGTTTGAAAGAAAGAAGATTTACTGATAATATAAACCCCCATTATGTTATAACAAAAAATGGGAGAAAAATGATAAGGGCTACTTGTTCATCTTGTGGAAAAATGAAATCAAAGTTTGTTAAAAGTACAGGAGGTAATTTAGATATTCACAAAGCAATGTTACCTTTATTACCTAAGAAAGGTTTAACACTTCCAGGATATAATTATTGTGGGCCAGGAAATCCCCTAGATAATGGACCCCCTGTCAATGAACTGGATGCAGTATGTATGGACCATGATTTTTGCTATGACTCAAGACTAAGTAAAAGTGAATGTGACAAAAAAATGCTTTCCAATTTAAATAAAACTAAATCAAAAACATTTGGAGAAAAGATTGCAAAACATTTAGTTGTGAAACATATAATTAAAACGAAATACAAACTTGGGCTGGGACAAAAGTCAAAAAACGGGAAAAGGGGGTAGAGTATACCCCCGAAATCACTGCACCAAGCTACCGCTGGAGCGATGAATTAGCAGAAGAATTACACAAACCAATTAAAAGAAAATTTATGAAACGAAGAGTGATTGTTAATGATATTGATGATACTTGGTCAGCTGATTTAGTTGACATGCAAGCTTTTTCAAAATATAATAAAGGAGTAAAGTACTTGTTAACCGTTATTGATATATTTAGTAAATATGCTTGGGTTATTCCATTAAAGAATAAAACCGGAGAATCTGTTACTGAAGCATTTGAAAAAATAATTTCTGAAGGACGATTACCAGTAAATTTATGGGTAGATGAAGGAAAAGAATTTTATAATAAAAAGTTTGAATCATTTTTGAATAAAAATAAGATTAATATGTATCATACATTTAATGAAGGAAAGGCTGTAGTAATAGAAAGATTTAATAGAAGTTTAAAAAGAATAATGTGGAAATATTTTACAGCAAATAATACTTATACTTATTTAAATAATTTGCAGGATATGGTTGATAAATATAACAAAACAAAACATTCTAGTATAAAAATGACACCAACCGAAGCCAGTAAAAACTTAAATAAAGGTACTGTTTACTTTAATTTATACGGTGATTTAAAGATACCAAGAAGCAAAGCAAAATTTAAAATTGGTGATCGAGTTCGTTTAAGCAAACTTAAAAGACATTTTGAAAAAGGATATACACCAAATTGGACAGAGGAAATATTTATAATTTATAAAATTAATAATACAAATCCCAG
Source organism: Mercenaria mercenaria (assembly GCF_021730395.1). NCBI lineage: Eukaryota > Metazoa > Mollusca > Bivalvia > Venerida > Veneridae > Mercenaria > Mercenaria mercenaria. Next base: position 10,427 of record NW_026463202.1, on the reverse strand, counting down.
AACATACACTATTAAAGATTTAAATGATGAAATAGTTCAAGGTTCATTTTACGGACAAGAACTTTTACCTACTACACAAGAAGTTTTTAGAATAGAAAAAGTTATTAGACGAAATTATAAGAAAAAACAAGCTTTAGTAAAATGGAAAGGTTATAGTGAAAAATTTAATAGTTGGGTTCCGTTTAGCGATCTTGAACAAATTTAATTTAGAAATAAAAAGTTTAATTATATAAATGAGTAATAAAAATCTTATTTCTAATAATAATGGAATAGAAAAAATAGATCAATTAATTTTTCACTTAACTAAACTAGTCGGCTTACAAAAAAGTTATAAATTTTGGGGGAAGAAAGTCCCGGTTAAATTTTACAGCAGGTGTTTTTGGTTGTTCAGCCCATTAGCACTTTTTCCCAAAGCTTTTTCCTATATTTGTAGCAGTTGCGGGGCCTGTTCCATGAAATTTCCCAAATTTTTAAACAAACAGACTAAAACTTGACGACAAAAAAATTTTTTTTAAAATCACATCACCACAAAATTAAACAAAAAAATAACAAAAAAAGGATCGCAGTTTTGGCGTTCATGACCCAAAATGACCCGGGAAAAAAGTAAATAAAGAAGAAAAAGGAAAAAATTTATTCGGATATTTTTAAAATTACTTTAAAAATTTGCAAAAAGAAAAAAATTATTAACACCTCTTGAAATGCAAAATAAAAGGAAATTTTTAAATTTAAAGGGGTATAAAAAAAAAAAAAGAAAAGAGTGTATTAAATTTAAACATGCGTTTTTAGAGATTTTTTTTCTATAATTATATTATATAAAAGATTATAAAAAAGGTAGATAGAATAATTATCCCAAAAAATTATCTAGCAACTTTGGGAAGAAATAATAAACCCCAAGAAAAAAATTTCATAAAAAAAGTTTTTAAAAAGAAGAAATTTTTATTAAAAAACGTTTAAAATTTCAAATATTTAAACGAAAAAAACCCCAAAAATCATGTCTTTGTTTAAATTAAAAAAATTTTATAGACCCTTTTATTTTTTAAAAAAAATAATTTATTTGAAGGAACTGCGGTTGTCTATTAACTGAAGAAGAAAATGCTGAAAGATTATTTGATTGTCCAAAAAACCCAATAATATTCAAAAACAACCCAAAAAAAGTTATTGCAACCAAATTGTGACACTAATGAAAAAAAAACATTTTAAAAGCATTTAAATTCCGCATCCAAAGCCCTTAATTTAAAATTCGGGGTTAATAAAAAATGTCCCTTGAAAGGGAAAAAAAAACCAAATTTAAAAAATTTGGAATATAAAAAACCGCGGAAAAAGATAAAAAAAAAAAATTTTTTAAATTCATCTTAAAGTAATTTAAAACTTTTTTTATTTTTTTATTTTTTAATTTTTTTTTTAATTTTTTTTTTAAATTTCCTTTTTTTTCCTTTGAGATTTTTTTTTTTTAAAAAATTTATATAGATGGAAATCGAGGATTTTAAAAACCCAAATTATAAAAATTTTTAAAAATTTTAAAAATTACATATAGACAAGACCCAAAAAAAAAAAATTAAATTTATATTTAACAAAAAACGCCCTCTTATGAAAAACTTAAATTGAACTTAAAATTTTAAAAGGTATAAAAAAAAAACTTTTGGTTTTAAAAAAAATTTTTGAAAAAAATGGTTTTTAAAACCCCCTTATCCAAAAAAAATCAGTTTTTTTTCAATCAAAGGCTTTAGAAATTTTAACACAAACAAATTTAAAAAAAAACTTTACATAAAGCTTTTGTTTAATAAAAAAATAGAATTGGTAATTGGTTTTCCCGAAGGAAGTGGTTGGAAAATTGGTCAGTTGATGCCCCATTATAAAAATAGATATAAGTATGGGCCCTTTGGGCTGCTTCAATTTATTTAAATTACCAAAACCATTACAAATCCAATGAAAGGATTAAAAAATTATAAAAAAATGATGAAAAATCAATGTTTTAGATGGGTTCATTTTAGCTTAAAAATTTCCCTTTTAACAAAACATTCTGAAGAGTTTCAAAAAAAAAAAAACATATAAACATCTTGTTTTAACGGGAAATTTAATTTTCCTGTTACATTAAATAAAATACCAAAAATAAATTTTTTTTAATTTTTAAATATCATTTAATATATTTGGATATAAAAGAAAATATTTATTTACCCATTTTTATTTTTCAAAATTTTCCAATAGGAAGAAACTGGACTTTTTTGCAAATTTAAATAATGATAAGAAAAAATGGCAAACTTTAAACCCCAAAAGGACCCCAGTTCATTTTATTTTTGGGATAAAAGACTTTAATAGTTTTAATATAACCCCCCCCCCCCCCAAAGGGACCAAATAGAAAATTTTTTTTTGTAAAATTTTCTTACAAAATTTTCCCCAAGAAAGAATATTAAATGAACACTTACCAAACTTTTTTTAGCTATTAATGGTACCCAAGGCTTTAAAAATTTGCCAAAAGAGGGAAGTAAAGCCCAATTTAAAAATTTTTTAAAAAAAGGGGTTTAGCAGTCCCTTTTTGGTAATTTATGCTGATTTTGAATCAAAAAACTAAGAAATTTTAAACCTGCTTTACCATAAAAATTGAATCTTCTTTTAACGAAGCATATCAAAATCATATAGATTTTTGGGTTACGGCTAAAAGGTTTTTGTTGTTTGGGACGAAAATATATTTTAACCCCCAAACCCAGTTTTTTAGAGGCCCCTAATGCAGTTTATAATTTATTGAAAAAATGCTTGAGGAAAAAGGAATATTGTAAAAAAATTTTTTGGAAAACCCTTTTAAAACAAAAAATTTGAGAATGTCTAAAAATGTTAAACCCAAATTTTTTAAAAAAAAAAATTTTGTAAATATCTGGAAAAGAATATATAAAAGGGAAGTGCCAGTCCGTGATCATTTGTCAAAAAAACAGGAAAATTCAGAGGAAAGTCCCTCACTCAGAATGTAATTTTAAAATTTTAAACAAACACAAAAAATTTCCTGTTTTTTTTCATAATTTAAGGGGTTATGACGGCCTTTTTATTATGCAACAAATGGGGAAAATTTCAAAAAAAAAATTTTAATGTTTTTCCAAACAATTTTGGAAAGATATATGGCATTTATGATTTCTGATTTTGGTCTTTATTTTTTTTTTTTCCCAATTTATGTTCAATCTTTGGGAAAACCCAGAAAAAAATTTTATTCCAAATTTAAATATTTATCTCAGTTTTTGATTTTTAAACATTAATTTTTTAAAAAAGACAAAAGGTTTTTTATCGTTGATTACAGGTTTCATTTAAAAAATTAAAGAAAAAAATTACCTTCTAAAAAAGATTTTTTTTTAAATTTTTAAAAATAAAAACTAATATACTGAAAGGGAATCGAACATGCAAAAAAAATATTTGGAAAAAAATTTAAAAAATTTTTAAAACAATGGGAAAATCATGAAAAAAATTTTTTAAAAACTGAAAAAATTACTTTTAGGTTTGTATTTGAAAATTTTTAAAAAAACAATGTTTAGAGTACTAAAATTTAACCCTTGTCATTATTTTAGTAGTCCGGGGGTTAGTTTGGGGAAGCAATGTTAAAAAATGATTTGGAATTAAAAAAATTTTAAAAAACTGTTATTGATATGTATCTTTTTTTTGAAAAGGGATGAGAGGGGGAATAAGTTTATTTTAAAAACAGATCCCGTAAACCCAAACAATAAATTTTTTAAAAAAGATTAAACCAAATTTGACAGCAAATTTACTTTATGTACCCTTGGGCGCCAATAAACCCTTTTCGGTTGGGGTATGTGTCAACCTTTACCCCCTGGGGAAAATTTAAATTTTTTATCCCAAAAACAATTTAAGAAATTAATTGCAAAAGGTAAAAACCCAAAATTTATTGTTGAATGTGATCTTGAATATCCAAAAGAATTACATGGGAAACCCCCAATTTATTATCCTTTAGCTCCTGAAAAAATTTTTTAAACCAGATTTAATGGCTTTGGGTTATAGTTAAAAAAATTAAAACAGAATTTTAAAAAAGGAAAAAGTAATGTTAAAAAAGTTGGGGTTTCCAAATTTAAAGAAAAAACAAAATTAAGTAGTTTATTTTAAAAATCTTGAACTATACACAATTAGGGTTTTAAAAATAACAAAAATTTCTTTTAAAAAATTTAAAAATTTTAAAGAAAGGGCCTTGGTTAAAAAATATAAATTTATTTTTTAAAACCAAAAAAGATCTTTAAAACAAAAAAATTTTTTGAAAAAGGGCTTTTTTTTGTTAATGAAAAATCTGTAAATTTGGTAAAAACGATGGAGAATTTACGGGAAAAGGGTTAATATTAAATTAACACATGTTTAAAATATTTTTATTAAACAATAGCCAAACCTTCATTTGTTAGTTTCAACGATGTTTAACTTAAAACCCTTTTTGGGATTTAAAGAATAAAAGAAAATTTGTTTTTTTTTAAAAGACCCTTTTTATGTTGGGAAAGGCATTCTAATTTATTTAAAATTTTTAATGTATGTTTTCATTTTAATTATTTTTATGGGAAAAAAACAAGAGTAATTTTTAAATTATTTTTTTACTGACACTGATTCATTAAAGTTATGAAATAAAAAACCCAAAAATGCGTTTTAAAGACTTTTTTAAGGACAAAGATTTTTTTGATAATAGTGATTACGATAACAATCAAAATTTTTTTTTGATAAAAAAAAAAAGTAATTGGAAAAATTTTAAGGGTGAAATGCCCCTTTTTAATATTGAAATTTTTCGGATTAAGAAGGGAAAATGTATTTATATTTATTAGAAAAGAAGTAAACATTAAAAAATGTAAAAGGGAAATTTAAAAAAATTGTTGTTAAGAAAACAATAGTTCAAAAAATTATAAAGATACTTTGTTTAATTCAACCCAAAGGGAATCACACCTTTAAAAATTAAATTTGTTTAAAAAAACACAATTTTTTTCCAGTTTTTGTTAAAAATAAAACATCTTTACCAAATTTATGATAAAAAAAGATATTTCTTGGGTAATGGGAAATTTAATTTCATTTTGCTTAATTTTAAAAATTTAAATTTTTGATTTTTTTAAAGTTTTTATTTAAGTTTTTTATTTTTAAAATTTTTTTTTAAAAATTTTTTATTAAAGTTTTAAACTTTTGTTTTTAAATTTAAAATTATAAACCCTTTTAAAATTTTTTAACTGAATAAATTAAAAACGTTTAAAAAATTAATTTAAATAAACATTTTTTTTTTTTAAAAAAAATTTATTTGCTAATTAAAAAATAGATTCATTTTTTTTTGTTTTTTTTGCCTTTTTAAATTTTAAAAATTTTCATTTTTTATTAAAATTTTTTTGTAATTTAGCTTCTCCTTTATCTAATTTTAAAAGCATCAACAAAAAATAATTAAAAAAGCAATTAAAATTAATTTTTTCTTATTCCATTTTTAACTAAACCCGGCGCATTTACAGTTTTCCCCTTTAAAAATCCACTATCAGTATCTTGGGTATTAAAAATGTTTTAAAAAAAATTGGGGGGTTTTCTTTATTAATTTTTCTTTCTATTTGTTTTTTATTTTATTTACTTTTTCATTTATTTATTTAATTTTCCCCTTAATTAATTTTTTTCCAGTTAAATTTATTAAATAAAATTTTCCCCTTTTTAGTTAAAATAATTTATAATATTTGTTCATTTACTCTTTGATTATGAAAATTTTTTGTATTTTATACAATAAAAACATACAAAAGGTACTTTATTTTTGTAACCTTTTAATGAAAAAAAAAACAATAAATCCCCAAAGCATACTTGTTTTGGGCTTGATATTGAACAATTTTTGTATTTTACATTTGGGATATACTTAATTACTTTTTTTTTGGTGGGGGGAAGTCCCAAAAGGATCGAAATTTTCAAAAACATTTCTCAGAAAAACCCCTGGTTTTATCAAAATACAAAGGTTTTAAAAATAAAAAAACCCCCAAAGGGGCCCCGGGCCAACCAAAAGTCGTCCCAAAAATTTTAATTCCACACCGCCCCTTTTTTTCTAATTTTTTTTTGGGAACCTTGGTTTTCCGAGATTTTTCACTCTTGGAAAATTTTTTTTACTAAATAAAACCCCTAAAAATTTTTTTTTTTAAATTTTTTTACCCCTTGTTTTATTTCAAAGTTAGAAATAGGTTTGTTTATAAATTTTTTTTTTTTTTTTACTAAGGAATTCGTCCCGTAAGGTCTTTGTTGGAATCAATCTGTAACCCCTTTTCCCCTTAAAAAAAGATGTAATTTAAAAGTATTCCTTTGAAATAGCAGCCAACATACCTAAAAAAAACCCCCGTCTTGTTTTGTTTTTTTTGTTAATTTTTAAACCTCCAAAAACCCACTAAATTTCTTTCTTTGATTAGGTGAAAAATATGGTGATATCAATTTTTCCTTTTCATTACTCTGAAAAAACACCCTTTCCCCAAAATTTTTTTTTTTTTACTAACCCAGTACTGGATCCCCGACAAAGCTCCAAAAGGGCCCAAAGGGGGTAATAAATTTTTTTAGCTATTTTGCTGCCATTGGGAAAAATTTTTTTTCCTAACAAACCAGCCCAAAACTCCTAAAAATCCACCATTTTGGGGCCCTTTACTGGCCCTTTTTTTTTTTGAAATTGTAATTTTTTAATCCCGTTTTTTTGCAACGCTTTTTTAATTTTATTAATTTTTTTTTTTTGTTAAAAGTAAAGGGAAGTTTCCATGTAATTGTTCAAAGTTTTAATCTAAAAATAAAGTGGAATTTTTTTTGTTGTAGGCCCGGGGTAAATTTTTTTTTTGGGCCATCCCGTAAGGTTAATTTTATATTCAAAAATAATTTTAAGGCATTATTTAAATTTATATTTATTTTTTTTAAACCCAAAAACAAGTTTATTTCCAAAGTATTTATTTCAACTGTTTCCTCAAATAATAAAAATTGCGTAAATTTCGAAAATCTTGCAGTGGGAAGTGCAGTTTAAATTAATTGTTAATGTAATCTGCTTGGGGTCTTCTTTAGTTTTTTTTTCCCTTTTTTTATTTCCCTTTAAAAAGAATAAAAACCAAATAAACTTTGAAAATTAAATCATTTAGCAACTTTCCCGTAGTTTTGTTTTTTGTTTTTTAATAATAATTTTTTACATCATCAAATATTCTTGAAATTTTCTTGTATATTCTGTTTCTGGGGTAAAAAACACCATTACCCAAATTCAAGACGACAAGAGCTCAAAAAAAGGGGGAATTTTTTTAATTTTTTTTTTTTTTATTTTGTTTTTTTTTCTTTTAATTTTTTTTTTTTAAAAATTTTTTTTTTTTTAAATTTTTAAATTTTTTTTGGATTAAATTTTTTTTTTTTTTTTATTACTTGTCAAAAGGGAAAGGGTTTTTTCCGTTTTTTTTAAAATAAAAAAATACATTTGTGGTTTTTTTACACCCCCCGTTTTTTCTAAAAGTTGTATAATCTGTTTTGTATCAGTTTTATTTGATCATTTCCCCAAGGGAAGACCATCTTGCTTTTTAAATCTTTTAGTAGCAATTTGTTCAAACCCAAAAATTTATAAAAACCAAAAGTGGAACCCATAGAATTTAAATTTTGGTTTCAATTAAACCCCACCCCCCCCTTTAGCGCATTAGCTCCCAAAAAAATAAAATTTATCAAATCTGTCAGCTGCAGTGTTATTTGAATTTGACTTGGGGTATTTAAAATTTGTTTTTAAACCCTGAAAAAATGAATAAATTTTTTAAAAGGAATTTTAGCATTTACCTCATTAATTTTTTTGGATTTAAAAACCTCCATAAGCAAAACCCTTTTTTATATCCAAAATTGATCCCTTTCCCGCTCCCCAAACAGTTGCATTAGTAAACTAAATAGATAATTCATTTGTTCCAGTTGATTTTTTTCATAATCTTCAATAGGTTTAAAACCCAAAATCTTTTCAAATTTTTTACTTTGTATAAATTATTACAATCATTAAACAATTTTTCCATTTTGTTTAACCACTAACTGATCAATTAATGAAGCTGCATTATTAATTAGAGCGATTTGGGCTCCATCATACTCAGCACCATTAGCAAGCTTATTTACTTTAAAACTTACTTCAAAATAACCATTAAACCAATCAAAATATGAACTTCTATCATTAATTGTAAAGTGATATCCGTTTTTTTGTTGTTTAACATTATTTCCCAAGACAGATATTAATGCTGTATCTAATTGAATAGGAGTTAATTCATATCTTTCACAATATTGTTTTGTTCTAAACATGTATATATTATATATTATTTTATTTTTTATTAAAGTTAAAACTTTATTTTTTATTAAAGTTAAAACTTTATTTTTTATTAAAGTTAAAACTTTATTTTTTATTAAAGTTAAAACTTTATTTTTTATTCTAGTTTTTATTTTATTTTTTATTAAAGTTAAAACTTTAGTTTTTATAAATTAATCTGTTAATACGTTTTTGTTGAGCTGAAGTTCCAGCACGAGCTAAAGTCCCAGCACGAGCATTACGCCCATAGGGAGCTAAAGCTCCAGATCCTGACAATAATCTATTTAATCTTATATTAATATCCTCCTTATTATCATTATTATTTTTATTATTTTTATTATTATTTTTACTATTATTCTTTTCTTGTAATTCCTTAGCAATTAAATTACCAACTGCTGGAGCAGGTTTCTTTTTAAATTTTTCAACAATTTTAGCTGCAGCCAAATTTCCAACTTCTGTTCCAACCTTTTTTGTTCCACTTTCAAGTGCTGCTTTTCCTGCTGTTTCCAAAGCTTTTTTTCCAGCTGTGCCAATTGAGGATTGAATTAATTTTGTTAAAGTGTCAAAGATACCTGTACCGTGTATGATTTCTTCTCCTGTGTGAGCATCAACATAAATAAATATTCCTTTATTTTGTCATAAACTTTCCTGTACATTATATAAAACTAAAATTTATAATTAAAGTTTTTAATTTCAAATTTTTTTTAAAAAATTAGTGTAAAACTTGTTTCACCTCATTAAAATTAATTATTCTACCAAATACATTTTTAATATATATTCTAATTGAATTTATAATATTTTTATTAATTTCAGAATACCCAACTCTTTGTGGTTCTTTGTAAATGGATAAGCTCTTGTTAAATCTGCAGTACTAAAGCTAAATAATATCACTAAAATTACCATCAACAGTGAATTATCAAAAAGATCACAATGAATGTAAATTGTATCAACAGAGTTGGTATATTTGGTGTTGTAGTTCCCATTCAGTTTTGAAAAATTTTTTTTTTTCTCAAATCCAAGCAATGTATGAAAATTTGATATTTCCAAATCCAACTTAAAATTATCTGTAATTGAAATCAAATTTAAACTATTAAATCAAATTCCCAACTTATTGCAGAAAATTTCTGATTTATCAAATTAAAAATTCATCATTACTTATTAATGTTTCCTTAATATAATTATTAATACTGTGTAACTGTAAGAACCATTTGTAAATATAATATCTTTCCAATCCTTACCATTATGATAACGAATTCTTTATTGTCTTTTTTCATCACAAATATTATGCCAAGAGTAGGTATAGTGTTAATACTATCCAAACCAACAACATAAGTTTTATTTTTATCTAAAATTAAAGAACGACTAAATCTGATTGTAAAATCACTCGGAGTATTTTTATTATCTTTAACTGTTTCAGAACTTAATACTTTTTTTTGTTCCATTTATATATTCAAGAAAATATTTTTTATAAAACATTTCATGTTTTTCTGGAAAACAATTCTTTCATTTTTAATAATTGATCTACTACCCTAATCCCTTCATTTTAGTTCTTCATTATTATTTCCAGCACAATTGAACCACAAATAACTCCAAGTCATTAACCATTCTTCTGGATTACATGGACAAACGTCATAACCTTGTCCCTAATTACTTTTTTAAATTTCAAGACTTTTATTGATGGGTTTAATCCTGACTTTTCTGTTAATTCTTTGAATTTTTTTCTTGAATAAATTGAAGGCTTTTTATTATTGTTATATCTTTTATTAATCAAACAATTAAATCATCATCTACTTTAGTGTTAATTACTTCTTTCCAGTTATTCTATCCTTAGCAATTAACTTATTTTGACCATAAAGTTTTTTTAATTTAAATAATTAAATTACCATTTTGTCCATTCGGTGAAACTTTATATGGGTTTTTGTTTTTATTCCTTTTCCATCTTGTCCAATGTAGAAGCCATACCAAAAAATATGATTTAAACCGGTCTTTGTACTTTATGAGTTGATCTTGATCATGTTTTAATTCTTTTGCTTCTTTTGTTTATTTGGATCTTTTGAATTTGATTTGCCAGTTATTGAACCTTTTAAATTTTTTCTAATATCTCCAGAAACCCTTTATCTATTGTAGCTTTAAGATGTCTTTTACTTTTTTTTTCGGGGATTAGATT
>NW_026463201.1:0-71266 GCF_021730395.1 Mercenaria mercenaria | reverse complement strand
GATCATTAGGCCAAAGGTCAAGGTCACATTGACCCAGAACAGTTAAATCCTTGGGCCTAAGATCACGAAACTTAATAGGGAGGTTGATTATGACCAGCAGATGACCCCTGTTGATTTTTTTGTTTACAGTGAGCAAAAAATTTCTGTTCCTTCTGCAATTACAGAATGCATCAAGGGGTGCATTTTGTGTTCGACAAGCTCTTGTTAATATAAGTTATTTAAGACAAATAGACTTGTAAAATATCTTTTACTTTGGAAATTTGCAAAATTGTATATATCATTTTTAAATTGGTAATGATATCCACTACAGAAGAATCAGTAAATATTTTCTCAAATCTTTGGTTATATATGTTTCACAAAGCAGACAAAACTTCTCCCATACATTTAAGAGAATAATCAAAGTTTGTAAAGAAAAATTTTGAAAAGTATTTGTATATTTCAGCATCAACAACTTTTTTTTGGCCGATTCTGGCTTGTAGATTAGGGCTGTCTGGGCGGATGGATGGATTGATGGAGCGGGTGATGGATGGATGGGATAATGAGTCTTTAACCTTTCTGTTCACTCTATATCCGGACAGGTATTTCACCTAGGACCTTGAAACTTCATAGGTATGTTAGTCTTGATGTGTACATGACCCCTACTGCTTTTGGGGTCACTTTGTCAAAGGTCAAGGTCATGGGGATTTAAACATTGAAAATGGTGTTTTCTTACTTTTATTTTTTTAACACCAATTTATATCTTTAATTTCATTTTCTGCCTGTTAATTTCTTTTTTTCCCTTTTTCCTTCAATAGTGCTTATTAATTTGTGGGGTTATTTATTGTATGTCTTTATTAGAACTTTAACTCGTTATCACCTAATTCTGAAAACCCAGCCAAAACGCTATCAGGCGTTAGCTGCTTGTTGTAACATTAAAGAGAACTTAATATAGTTAAATTGTTGTCCTTGAAAATATTTTTTAAAAAAAGTAAGGAGAGTTCATGGGAGAGGTTCATGGAAGGGGTGCACTTGGTAAAAAATCAGATGGAAGTGTTTTGTCCTACACTCCTCTAACAATGTATAAGAATAATGAACAGCTGAGTTTGTTATCTTGGTTTACGATACGTTTTTATATTTAGATTATTTATCTTTGTTCTTTTTATTGTTAAAACATTGTCAACACGTACTTGGTCTTTGTTAAAAAGGCTTTCAATTTTGACCAGTCCTGTTTAAAATCTTCAGACCAGTAAGGAGGGAAAATCTGCCTGGATATCGGTGCAGAAGTATAATTGCAATCAATTTTGTGATCGCCCTGTGTCCGTTTGTCTGTCCGATTGATTGTTAATTCTCTACAGGTAAACATTTTGGCCCAAACTTGGTCTGGATGTTACCCTTAATAAAATCTTGGACGAGTTCGATATTGGGTCATCTGGGGTCAAAACCTAGGTCACCAGGTCAAATCAAAGGAAAAGCTTGTTAACACTCTAGATGCCACATTTTTGACTTTATTTTCATGAAACTTGGTCAGAATATTAATCCTGATGATTTTTAGGTCAAATTTGAATCTGGATCATGTAGGATCAAACACTAGGTCACCAGGTCAAAGGAAAAGCTTGTTAACACTCTAGAGGCCACATTTATCACCATATCTTAATGAAACTTTGTCAGATGGTAATCTTCATGATTTTTAGGTCAAGTTCAAATCTTGGTAAGGTGGGGTCAAAAAGTAGGTCACCAGGTCAAATCAAAAGAAAAGCTTGTTAACACCCTAGAGGCCATATTTATGACAGTATCTTAATGAAATTTGGTCAGAATGTTAATTTCAATGATTTAGGTCAAGTTCGAACCTTGGTTGTGTGGGGTTAAAATGTAGGCCACCAGGTAAAATCAAAAGAAAAGCTAGATAACACTCTAGAGGCCACAATTATGAACATATCTTAATGAAACTTGGTTAGAATGTGAATTTTGATTATCTTTAGGTCAGTTTTTAAACTGGGCCAGGTAGGGTAAAAAACTAGGTCACCAGGTCAAATCAAGGAAAAAGCTAGTTAACACTCTAGAGGCCACATTTATGACCATATCTTAATGAAACTTGGTCAGAATTTTAACCTTGATGATATTTAGGAAAAGTTAATGTCCTGCTCTGTGGCTATTCAAATTCTATGTGTATGCAACCCATGATTACAATAGGTAACAGTTAACGGCAACGCGCCAAACTTTAGGAAGCAAAACCAAAGGTATTTTATATAGAATTTTATATAAAATAGACTCTATTTTGGTAGGTGTCACTGTTCATAGTCATGATTTTCATGCTTTTTCAGTGACATTTAAGGTAAAAAGGTAAGACTGGAGCAGGTCTTTAAAATCTGGGTCAGGTGGAGTCCAAAACTAGGTCACCAGGTCATAGGAAAAGCTAGTTAACACTCTAGAGGCCACATTTATGATAATATCGCTATAAATCTTTGTCAGCGTGTTAATCTTGATGATCTTGAGGTCAAGTTTAAATCTAGGTCAAGTGGAATCTGAAAATAGGTCACTAGGTCAAATCAAATGTAAAGCTTGTTAACACTCTAGAGGCCACATTTATGATTTTATTGTAATGAAACTTTGCCAGAATGTTAACCTTGATGATCTTTAGGTCAAGTTTAAATCTGGGTCAGGTGGGGTCTAAAACTAGTACACCAGGTCAAATCAAAGGAAAATATAGTTAACACTCTATAAGCCACATTTATGACCGTATCTAAATGAAACTTGGTCAGAATGTTAATTTGGTGTTCTTTAGGTCAGTTTGGTACCTGGGTTGTTTGGGGTCAGAAACTAGGTCACCAGGTCAAATCAAAGAAAAAGCTAGTTAGCACTCTAGAGGCCACATTTATGGCCATATCTTAATGAATCTTGGTCAGAATATTAACCTTGATGATTTTTAGGTTAAATTTGAATCTGAGTTATGTAGGGTTAAAAACTAGGTCACCAGGTCAAATTAAAGAAAAAACTAGTTAACACTCTAGAGGCCACATTTATGACCATATCTTAGCGAAACTTGGTCAGAAAGTTAATCTAGAAGATCTTTAGGTCAAGTTTCAATCTACTTCAGGTGGGGTCAAAACCTAGGTCACCTGGTCAAATCAAAGGTAAAGCTTGTCAACACTCTACAGACCTAACTTTAAGTTTGAAACTCATGGGAATTGATCATAATGTTTGTCTTGATGACCTCTAGATCAGGTTCGATTCTTGGTCATGTTTGGTAGAAAACTAGGTCACCAGGACATATCAACGGTAAAGCTTGTTAACAATCCAGAGGTGAAATATATGACTCTATCTTCATGAAACTTGGTCAGAATGTTAATCTTGATGATCTTTAGGCTAAGTTGTGATATAGGTCATGTGAGTTTAAAAACTAGGTCACCAAATCAAATCAAAGGAAAAGCTAGTGAACACTCTAGAGACCACATTTGTGATCGTATCTTTATGAAACTTGGTCAGACTGTTAATTATGTCTCCTCCCACCCTCTGGGGGAGACATATTGTTTTTGCCCTGTCCGTCCATCCGTACGTCACACTCCATTTCAGATTAATAACTGGAGAACCATTTGACCTAGAACCTTTAAACTTCATAGGGTGGTAGGGCTGCTAGAGTAGACGAACCCTATTGTTTTTGGGGTCACTCCATCAAAGGTCAAGGTCACATGGGCTTGGACATTGAAAACAGATTCCGATCAATAACTTGAGAACCACTTGATCAAGAATGTTAAAACTTCATAGGATGATTGATCATGCAGAGAAGATGACCCCTATTGTTTTTGGGGTAACTCTGTTAAGGTCAAGGTTACAGGGGCCTGAACATTGAAAACCATTTCCGATCAATAACTTGAGTACCACTTGACTCAGAATATTGAAGCTTCATAGGATGATTGTTTATGCAAAGTAGATGATCCCTATTGATTTTGAGGTCACTCTGTTAAAGGTCAAGTTCACAGGTGCCTGAACATTGAAAACCGTTTCCGGTCAGTAACTTGAGAACCACTTGACCCAGAATATTGAAACTTCAAAGGGTGATTGGTCATGCAAAGTAGATGACCTCTATTGATTTTGGGGTCACTCTGTTACAGGACAAGGTCACAGAGGCCTGAACATGGAAACCTGTTTAAGATAAATAACTTGAGAATCACTTGACCCAGAATATTGAAATTTCATAGGATGATTGAACATGCAGAGTAGATGACCTCTAATGATTTTTGGGTCACTCTATGAAAGGTCAAGGTCACAGGGGCCTGGCCATGTTAAATCAATTCCAGACAGTAACTTTAGACGACTTGACCTAAATAATTGAAACTTAATAGGATGATTTGACATGCAAAGTAGATGACCCCTATTGATTTTGGGGTCACTTTATTAAAGGTCAAGGTCAAAGGAGCTTGAACAGTAACTTGAGAACAACTAGGCCAAGAATGTTGAAACTTAGTGAGATGACTGGACATGTCAAGTAGATGATCCCTATTGCAGCCAACCATTAGTGTCTATTTGACTTTTGCTCCCGACCCCTATTGACTTCTTGCCTATACGAGTTTGCATTGGGGGAGACAAGCGTTTTTTCACAAAAGTATCTTTTAGTCTTAATGATCTTAAGGTTAAGTTCTAATCTGTGTCAGGTGGGATCAAAACTAGGTCACCAGGTCAAATCAAAAGTAAAGCTTGTTAACACTCTAGAAGCCAGAATTATGACTGTATCTTAATGAAACTTGGTCGGAATGTTAATCTTGATGATCTTTAGGTCAATAGGTCAGGTGATCGATACAGGGCCTTCATTGCCTTCTTGTTTTCTTATGAGGAATATACCAAGTTGGCTTAAGGAAGATCGGTAGTTCTACCTGGTTGCTCGTCTATGTCCAAAATAATGCCCGAAGGGCAGCTACGGTCTTCCTCCACCAACAATGCCCGAAGGGACACCTAGGGTCTTCAGCAACAATGCCCGGAGGGAAACCTAGGGTCTTCCTCCATCAACAATGCCCAGAGGGACACCTAGGGTCTTCATCTACCAACAAAAGCAGGAAAGTCACAGTATGACAAATAATTGTGTCGGTATGACGTTAAACCCAAACAGACAAAGAAAGAAAACAAGAACCAACCAAGCAATACTTAAGAAGATGAGACCTCAGATACTCATGAGTTGAAATTTCCTGACAGATTCGGTTGGTTACGTTCCATAAAATAGAAGCAAATGGCAGCATAGTAATGAAAAAAGAAGATGAAAATATACTATAATATGTTTTATTACGTTAACGTATAAAATATCTTTTCATGCAGTACGCAAGAGATAGAAATTAGGCAGTGGCTAGGGGTCCGTTATCCGGACCGCTAGACCCAGTATCTAGAGGTCAGGTTACCGGATCTCTAGACAACTTGTATAGGGCTGTCTAGAGGCCCAGTGATTAATTTGAATACTCTCTCCAGCGCGACTGATAGCTATTTATAAAACTATTTACTAAACAAACCCATAATAACGTTAATTTTATGACAACTAATCTTCACCAAAAATTACCATTTATATGTGTCAATAAACAGTAGATCATAGTACAGGTATATTGATTACAGGACCGAACACCTTGCCACTTGCTAAAATATTCAGATGATTCGACATTGATACAATACATGTATTAATCACATTACAAACATCACATGATAAAATGAAAATCACATGGCTGTTACAAAGAAATATTTGATTACCTGTCTCATATTATTTATCTAATATTTAATAGATTTTTTCCATGTTTTTTACATTAAACCTGCTCAAAAAATGAACCAAATACATGTATGTTAACATTAAAGTCAAAAGAATAAAGTCCAAGATTTTAAGAACGGATGTGAAATTTCAAAAATTTATTCAAGAAATTTGCCTCATATATATGATAATTATTATATATAATAAAGTTTTTATTTTACCTGTACAAATGATGGATTGGAAAAATTTAGCCTACTATATATTTAAAATATTAGATCTATTTAGATAACAAACTTGTAAAATGAAGATATTCTGGATGCCCTAAAACACCATGCACTCTAACCAAAATCCTGTATCTGCCCCGGAAAACGATTATTTTCATATATAGGTACATGTACAACATAAATAGAGGATGTAACAAAATTCAGAATGTGATTATATTATCAATAGTTCAGTCAGAATTAAACTGCTTCAAATTTCATTAAACAGTTATAACTGTTTTCTAGTTTATCACTTTTGTGTAAGCGGTTAAAATTGTTTTCTGATTATTAGGGATTAGATTCTAAATGTTTAGAATTATTTCATCCATTCCTGTAACATCTTTTAAAGAATGCATATGAAATATGAATGACACAATATTGTATTTTTACATGACCCAATCTGTTTGCTATGTCATAAAACGCATTATTTTGAACTGAACACAACCATCTGATCATCGTCACATCCGACATAGACCTCATGTGCATCACGATTATGGCACACAGAGTACGGGTATGACAGATCATCTATCATTGTGTGACATTGCTTCAAATCACCCGAGATACGACATATGCTGCTATTACTTTTACTTTTACTGCAGCACACCAGCAATGATCCATCGTCTAGTATCATCATTCCCCGTGGGCATTTAAAGTGTTTGTTTTTGTATTCAGCAGATATATCACCTTGTAATGTTATACTGACGACAATGTCGTTACCCCAGTCACTGATGAAGA
Organism: Mercenaria mercenaria; assembly: GCF_021730395.1. Taxonomy (NCBI): domain Eukaryota; kingdom Metazoa; phylum Mollusca; class Bivalvia; order Venerida; family Veneridae; genus Mercenaria; species Mercenaria mercenaria. Next base: position 64,573 of record NW_026463201.1, on the reverse strand, counting down.
TATGTCTCAGATCCTTTCTCAGCAGTAAGTAGTCTGGTGTGTAAAATATCTTGTCATCCAGTTTAATTGCGTTCTGTACGTTACATTGTGTATCTGTAACATATACACACTTCGGGTCACTGCAAACTACATAGAGATGACCCTCATGATAAGCTATACCTCTACATTTTCCTTTAGCTGGAAATTTGCGGACAGTTGACAGTTTACCTGCTGTTGTCATGATACGGATTTCTTTCTTAACTGGCATCGTCACAGCAATATGACCCTGAGGCATCACTGCAATGTCCCATGGTCCTGAAGAAAGTGTTATCTCTTCTATTACATCTTTATTTTTTATGTCAACAACTTTCAGTTTATCATTGTTATTGTCAGCCGCCACAAGTTTGTTTGAGGACAGAACAACACATCCTGTAATCCAGCATTCATTCCGATCTGACTTCGTCTTTATATTTATGTTTTCTTTGCGGGTTAATTTGTCGAAAGGTTTCCTGATATTTGAAGTTACAAGAATAGACGAAATACTGAGCTTTCCAAATGCATCTTGTCTTGAAAGCATGTTTTTCAGGTCTTGGTTTTGCTCAAATGTGTATTGCATGTTTGTCTTTTCTAAACTTCTGTCTGCCTCCTTTATTTCTTCTGACTTTAGTTTGGATTTAGCTTGTTTCATTGTAATGTAAAGCTGTCCCTTCTGCTGTGAGGCTTTGTAATCTTGTAGTCTTGACCGTAGTTGTTTGATATCTGAAGAAAGTTTTGTACACATTTCAAGAACCTTATTTACCGTTTGTTTATCTGTGGATTTCTTTTTGTCAGCATCTGTCTGGATTTTCTTTTGTAGCTGGTCTAAGCGATCATTTATCTCTTTGCGAAACATTTTAATTTCTTTGAGCAGCTTATCATAGCAAGAATCTAATTCTTTTTCTCTATTTGAAGCCTGCTTTATAATATGATCAGCCTCATTTACTTTTTGATCAAGTTCCCTCAGTACCTCTCTGAACTCTAAACTGTCCCCAATACTTGCACATTTATCAGGTATATAGTCAATGTCACAAGCTCTGTGATTCAGGACCATACAATCGTTGCAGCCGAGAACTTCGTGCTTTGGACAGAAAAATTTAATCACTTCCTTTTTGTGCACATGACACTTTTCGGTGCATTCGTCTGACTCCTTGATAACAGCATGTTTATCCATATTATCTTTGTTTACCAGCTGATGATGCTTTGAAGCCTTCGTTCTTTGATGATAACCAAAGCAGTTCTTACACAGGTATTCTTGACAGTCCACACAAAATCCATGAGCTTCTATTTGCTGACCAATCGCCAAACATGGTTCACATCTATGATCAAAGTCCTCTGCTGAGCCCTTGGATAAAGAACCTTGAAAATCAGGTACCTTTCGTCCCGATACTGCCATATTTAGAAGATATTTAAAAGTCAAACTTTGAACTAAACTTTAGTGTTGACTATCCGATTGAGGAAATCTAATTGTTACTAAGTAATCCACAACACAACATATAATTTCCCGTTGAAAAAAAATACGAAGATAAATGATTGTGTGTAAAATGAAAAGAAACTGAGAGAAAAAAAACAATTTCTGTAGTTACGGTAAATATTAAACTGAATTTACTTCCTTTCCAAGAACGAATCTATAAATATCATGTTCCAATTAAATTGAACTTTATTGTAGTCAAGGGAAAATAAAACATAAGTCTATCCAAAATCAACTTTAATGAGTTGTCTCCCCTCTGTTTCTGCTTAATGTCCTGGCACTCCTCGATTTAAGGCGCGGAGCTAAAACACGCTGAACAGCGGGGGCGGGAAACGAAAGTACGGTGTGGTCGTGCAGTGAAACATCGGCGTAAATAGAGCGCCAGTTAGATTCTTTTCACTACGTGACCTCGTCGTTATGCCTCTTAAATCTTGTCTTTAGCGCCCCCCCCCCCCCCCCCCCCAATCTTCCACGATTTTTAGCGAGCTTTTGCCCCGCAGTATAACCTTTTTGGTTCATTGATCTAGAATTCGCCCCGCTCCCGTCATTCAAACAGCTTACAGCTGCGACCTCACGAGTCTAAATGAAAACACGATAATTAGCGACGAAAATAGAGCTCTGATTAGCGTTTTTTTTTTCGCCGCACGACCGGGCCTTTTTTTTTATTAAATCTCGTCTTTTTGCCCCGTGCCCTGGCTAATTAGCGTGTTTTCGCCCGCTCTCCCGCTGTGTATTGAGTTTTCGCCCCGCGTCCCCGACGGTAATATAAAATAACGCACAGTAAATAGTATACGGCCCGGTCAGTCCCACTAAATTAAATGTCAGCTGGAAAACTGCAAATAGGTGAACCAGTATTTTGTGCATGCTGAATTCAATTACGGATTAGCACAACTTAATTCATAGATGCCCTTAAATATCATTTATGGGCATCACAAATTCATTTTGTAACAAGGACTATGTGTCTTTTAAAAATTCAAAATCTTACAACAATACTATTGTGTATGAATATTAATTTGCATAAATCGAATTTAGGATGTCATGAAATCACCTCTTTTAATGATTTATTGATATCATTGATATCATTTAATGTATTCAAGGAGTGATATCCTAGAATAAAGATATAATTTAGTCGGATTAAGAATAAGAAAAAACAAGAGCTGTCTGTTGACAGTACGCCCGACTATTTGAAGAATTGATGGAAGTATGGGGTCAAAATATTCCCAGATATTTACAGACATAAGTCAAAAATGTACCTGTAAATGTAGATTTGATAAGTCTTGTACTGTATGGCTATGTGTAACCATGATGGTAAGCAAGTGTTCAAAGTTTCAAAGCCATATGTCAAACAGTTTAGACAAAATATGGAATGGTAAGCGAAACTTAACTAATTTCTGTCAGAAAATGGCCATAACTGAGCTAAAGTCTTTGTCCTAGTTTTGAAGTATTGCCTACATATGTAGACTACGATGGTAAACAAGTGGTCAAAGTTTCAAAGCCATATGACAAACAGGATAGGCAAAATATGGACTGTTATGAAAAAATTAACTGATTTCCAAGTCCAAAAAGTTCCATAATTCAGCCAGCTGACAGAGTTATGTACTCTTGCTTACAGATGAAGACAATGACAAGAAACAAGTATTCAAAGTTTCAAAGCCACACGTCAAATCGTTTTGACAAACATCTACTTGCACGAAAACTAAATCAATTTCCAAGTCCAAAAAGGGCCATAATTCAGTCAAAATACAAGACAGAGTTATGTACTCTTGCCTACAGGTAGAGACTGTTTTAATAAACAAGTGCTCTAAGTTTGAAGTAAATATCATTGATGGTGTACAAGATATTGTCATTTCATTTAAAAACTTTAAACAACGCCGGGGTAATTAGCATAGCTCCCCATATTCTTTGAATGCATGTAGACGAGCTAAAAATGTATATAAATATAGCTTGTGATGTCATTTTAAATCAATTTATTATATCTTTAAATAATTTAATAAATCAAAACTACATTTATGATATCTAAATTTATAATCAGTGGTATTATTAAATGCACCGTATTTTATGACATTACAAAATGCATTTATTGGTATCATAGAATGAGTTAAGGATATCTCAAAATTGATTAAGGATATCAAAAAATTGATTGAGGATATCACAAAAAAAAAAGAATTGATAGTTAAACGGTAAAATGGTACCTCTTAGACCGCGATAATTATTGATATGCTAGGCTAGACATCGTAAGAAAATGTGACACCACTTGTAATACTATAACATTTCGTGGGCATATAATTTCTTGATTTCATCAAAAACGACATTCCCTTTCGAACATTCGTTGATTTAAGATTTTAGGGATGAAATGTCAAAGATTCAAACACAGGTAAATGGTAACTAATATTTTGATTCGTTCATTTACGCAACCGACTTGTGTAGAATGTTGCTGCTCTCGTAATTAAGCTTTACATACACATGTGTGTTTTTCGTCTGTAAAATGCTCGTTTTGTAAGATAAATATATATTGTGCATATGATATTTTTTTAAACATTTTCCCATCCAGATATACAACACATAATTATATATGCTGTATCACGTCCATATTTTTAAACAATTTTGTGACGTATCAAGTAATATTGTTGAAACTTCACCAACAATTCTATGGTTTGATGTTTAAAACAAGAATGAAGCGTCACATGAAACCTATCACCGTAGTTTTCGGCTCCCCGTGACAAAAATAGTAATATTTTGACTCAATATAAAATCTCAATCAATTATTCGCCGATCGACTTTTTTTATTCAATACCGATGTTTTATTTTGGTCGCAAAGTATCCATATTAATGTCTATCCATGACATATTTTTATAACATCGAAGTAAATAAAGGAATTTATGTTCTCTTGAGAAATGAATTAATGTTATTGTCAGTAGGCATGCAAAAAGCTATATTTTCTGCTTATTCTCTTATAATATCAATGCTGTCCGTATAATATAACTTTCTTCGATTAATCAATTTCGCGCACGAGCAGTTCAAGGGTGTGGTCATTTTATAAGATCCACCACAACCAAGTAACCTACTTTTACCTCCTAGCTGACCTCCATGCAAATCATTTTGATGATACTGATATAATACAGCTATTCTACAAGTTGACAAACGGACAATTTCGTAAGCCCTTCCTGAATATTATTAGTGTGTTTTCACAACGTCATCTTCAAACTTATTCAGTCATTTCCTTTTCAGTATAGTTTTATAAACGTAGATAACTATTTTACACTGTAGAAACCAATTGTGGTCTAAACTCACCTTAACACATCAAGTACCTTGCATACTACTACATTAATTTAATAATATTTTTAGACATGTAACACATTGTCTTGGCCTTATATATATATCACTGTCAAATATGGTGAGAAATAGAAGCCATTGTCCTGAATAATAAAGATAAGTAGAACGTTAACAACATTTGTCAGTTTCATAACGATATTACATCAAGTTGTTTATACAATGATGATCTATTACAACATTTTTAATGTTAGTAGATGTGTTTGATGGACAAATTAGTGATTACAGAAAAAGTGAAATTATGGTTTATCATTCCAATTTTCACTATGAACATTATGTCATGGACATTTCCAGTGTTAATATACGTACATGTGTGCTTCACGAACTGAATAAATGATCACAGATTTATCAATGCTATTTTCACCATGAACATTATCTCCTGTCATAGAAATTACCTCATAAATCTAACAATTTCATAGATGTCTCTTAGTTATCTACCAAAAGATGATCTATTTTGTATGCGTCTGTTAAACAGCATCATCTGATCCACCAGTTTCAAATATCAGAGAAAGAACTCTCAGTGCCGCCTGACACTTTCACTCGTGTGATATTTTCTTGCCTACAAATTTGGTCATATGAAAAGCTTTACGGCTGAAAAGAATTACTAAGTCCTATCTTGTATACATAAAAATATAATACTGCAAACTGTCATTTCACTATATATATGATGCACATGTTCTATTTACAAAATAGGTAATATGTATTAAGCAAGTTCTCTTTATGGCAACACCACTGGCAATAACACAGACTGTAAGTTTTCGAGAGGTTTGTTGATGATGACAACTTCATCAAATCAAATAGGAATTGTGTGTAATTGTTGAGAGGTATATGCACTTATAACATCATTGCTGTACATCACTTTCATTTCTATTTATTTTGTTTTAATATTTCTTCCTTTTCTAAAATCAAACAACTTTTATCAGACAAGATCTACTTGGTCTATGTATTTCATACAGCAAGTAAGTTTCATGTTATAAAAAAGTGGATGTTTTTTTTTTTTAAACATTATGCCTTTCAATACAATAGAAGGTGCTTTGAAGGTTTTGGAACATCAGAAACAGTCATACAGTCATCTATCACATTACTCAGGTTACTGGTCGTCTCACTACAGTTGCATGTTTTTTTCTTTCTGTACCCTTTTGGACACTTACCTTCAAACTGAAAAAAAATGTTTAAAAATATATCATGTTCATGGAAACACTAGAAAAAACTTTGCTCCAAGAATGTACCATTGATCTTCCTTAAAATTTACGATAAAAACTGCTGGGTGGAGACAAGATAACTAGCGATAGTGGAATTTTGCACGATTTGCACGTGCTGTAAATATACATGTCTACAAAAATGTGTTTTGCCAGTTTTCTTATACATTTGGTGAAAGGAAAAACACATTAGATTCCAAATCTGTGCTGTAATAAAATGCCACGACTTGGTGAAACTCAGCGAATTGAAGCGTTAGCAATACTTCAACGGGGTGACAAAGTTATTCACGTCAGCAGAACGTTTGGGTCCCAAGGTAATGTCATAATTCTTTTGCACCAGCAATTTCAGCAAACTGGTCGAGTTGCTGTACGCCATAGATCCAGCAGACCTCGGGTGACAACCGCTACTCAAGAATGGAATAAAATTCTTCGTGACGTCATTCTGCTATTACGTTAGGCCTAAGCGTAGCCATATAAATGCTTGAATGAACAGTAGAGGTGGTCACAAACGATATTTAAAAAAAATAATGTTGGAGGGACAGGCAGCTTTTTTATCATCTGACAAGAAAGAGATTTACAATTTCCGTTTTTGACCCCTGTTGGCTTTGAATAGCCAAGAATCCCCATAAATGTCAAAATTTTGAAAATAATCGAAACACATTAAATTGGCCATAAACTGCACTAAATTGTGGTACCAAAGATGACATACTTTTAGAAAAATAATCTACTTCGGACAACATAATCTACTTCAGTTGATGAAAACCAGGGTGCATACTTTCTTTTGCGTTTGAATATATAAAGTTAGGTATTTAAAACAAATATTGGGTATATCTATACTTTAAAGAAGAATATGTGATTCTTATTCACATTCCAGACTCTCGAATGCAAGGAACTTTTCCATGTCTCGGATATCTTTGGTAAAAGTACCAAGTTACAGAATGCTGTCAGTTAAGGAAGCCATGAATTCCATAGAGAAATGTCCTGACATATTCTCATATATATGAATCTGATACGGATTCATTGTCCTTACGACAACATTTGTCCATGCTTAAAGAGCAAAAACACCGAGTCATATAGAGATTATGGACTTTAATATTCCACACTAAAAATCCGCGGTTGGTTGGTACTTTCGGTGTCTTAAGGTTACAACGCCTAAATCATATATGTCTAAATCATACAGTTACGTCTTTATAAATTATAGTTTAAATGTAAAAATCTTAGACTTCAAATATCACTTTTTAAAAGTTTCCATACTCATGTCGATTTATCATCTGTAATATTTATGAATGAATGAAGCATCTATCGCTGTGACGAAATAAATGTGAACAAATGGACATCTGACAGTAGATTAATGAAATATGTATCAATGTTCAATTTATGGTTGTACATGATAATGTAGTAAATAGTGTTTATTAAACGTAGAAATAATCAAAATTTTAATGACCAAATGTGTGGTGACAACATTTCTTAATTAACAAATTGAGAAAACATTTCAGGTAGCACATGTACATATCAACACACGATCATAAACATAGAACTGTAATATAGGATTTCAAAGAAACACTGAACTATATTATAATATCAAATAAAGTCTTCAATGGAACACTTTACAAGGATGACAACCCATTGCTGGCATTTCTTCTCGGGACAATTTTTCCCAACATGATCCAGCATCCTAATCTGTATTTGAAAATGCTGGCTGTGATAAACATGGTCTTCTATCGTAGCCATAATCTCCTTCAAATGGGACGCACCGCTACCAGAAACAATGGCTCCCCACGTTACATTAACGTCATAGTTTGAAGAATTGCCTGTTTTTCAACTTAGGAATGGTTTCAAATGAAAAGTCCATTTTGCATGCTACATGTGTCGCAGCTAATACTGATGCAAGACCATAAATTAGCAGTTCCCTCACAATGTGAACCACTGGTTTGTCTTCAACAACAAGACTTTAGGTTAAACTAGAACTGTCACAGGAGTGACTCATACCCCCACCATACGGTCTTGTCACAGAAGAATGGCAACTATAAGAAATCTTAAAAATACTTATAATAATATTAAAATGTCAAAAAAGCTTAATACTTAAAATGAAGTTTACTCGTCTTTAGAGTACTTCACCCTGGGCTTCCACATATAAGTGATACTAGTATAAATATGTGCCCTGGATGACGGATGAGGTAAATATAAAAAAATCTCTAATATTAGAGATACACTAAAGTGAATACAAAAAAGTGTCTTACCGACCCATGTTACCACAGAAAAATGTATTTACTTTTTACATAGGACTTATAATAAAAAAGTTAGAAAAATACCTAAAATATTGAATATCTTAAAATAGAATTTCTAAAAATAGACTAATTTCTGGAATTTAAGGGGAAGAAACTCAGTATAAAAGTTAAAAAGGTTACTTCCCTTTGGCTCTAAGCCAATCAGAATGAGATATAGTGAAAATATATCAAAATTAACCTTAAATTCTAAGTAAAAGGGGACATAATTCAAGAAAAATTGGTGTCAGAGTTATGCACTTTGTGTCACATGATGTGGGTGATGAGGTGGAACATCTATTTTAAGTTTGAATAAAATCCATTCAGTAGTAACTGAGATATAGTGAATATACATCAAAATTAACCTTAAATTCTAAGTAAAAAGGGGCATAATTCATACAAAATTGGTGTCAGAGTTATGTACCTTGTGTCACATGATGTGGGTGATGAGGTGGAACATCTATTTTAAGTCTGAATCAAATCCATTTTGTAATAACTGAGATATAGTGAAAATACATCAAAATCAACCTTAAATTTAAAGTAAAAGGGAACATAATTCATAAAAAATTGATGTCAGAGTTAAGCACCTTATGTCACATGATGTGGGTGATGAGGTGGAACATCTATTTTAAGTTTGAATAAAATCCATTCAGTAGTAACTGAGATATAGTGAAAATACATCAAAATTAACCTTAAATTCTAAGCAAAAAGGGGCATAATTCATAAAAAAAATTGGCGTCAGAGTTATGTACCTTGTGTCACATGATGTGGGTGATGAGGTGGAACATCTATTTTAAGTCTGAATCAAATCCATTTTGTAATAACTGAGATATAGTGAAAATACATCAAAATCAACCTTAAATTTAAAGTAAAAGGGGACATAATTCATAAAAAATAGATGTCAGAGTTATGAACCGTGTGTCACATGATGTGGGTGATGAGGTGGAACAACTATTTTAAGTTTGAATTAAATGCATTTAGTAATAACTGAGATATAGTGAAAATACAACAAAATTAACCTTAAATTCTAAGTAAAAGGGGACATAATTCATGAAAACTTGGTGTCAGAGTTATGCACATTGTGTCTCATGATGTGGGTGATAAGGTGAAACATCTATTTTAAGTTTGAATCAAATCCATTGAGTAATAATTGAGATAATAGATTTCGGGACGCGACGCGACAAAACTGACTCCTATATAGCCCCCTCCACCCCCCCCCCCCCACCAACCCCCACCATGTTTGGTGGGGGTATAATCACAAAAAGGATATGTTTCAATTTTGCTTGTTTGTGTATTTCGATATTGACATGGTAACAATAACAACATTTATGAATAAATATTAAAATTTAACAGCTTGATAAAATATAATAAATAGCATGAAATATGCATATGTAATAAACCATGTCAGTACATCAATATCAGGGATAACACAAAAAGGGAAGGAATTCCTTATTTCCATTGTGGTCCTTGGTAGTGATGTTCTGACAAAGAGAGGCGTGAAACATGATTTTAGTAAAAATAAATATTTAAATTAAGATAGTATAATTATACATAACTTGTTATGTTCCATGTTATTATTAAAGACTTTAGATATTTAATTAAAAGTTGCACTTAATGAAAGACTACAGTCAAAGTTTGGCACAAAAAGACAGATTTCTGCATGTGTAATCTAATAATAATATTTTTTTTTTTTAAAAAAAAAGATCCTTAACAGCACTTTTGAAAAGAGTAAGGCTGAACAGATTCCTTATTTGAGATGGAAGCATACTCCATAATTTACAACCTAAAAAGGAAAATAACTTCAAACCAAATTTTTTATGACCCTAGGTAGCATTTAAGGTATTGGACCCCTAATAGTAATGTTTAAAACATGGCATTTGCTTGGTATATTCTTAAAGTTGACCATGTTTCACACTGTGTTGCAAATTTTAAACAACTTTTACCGTGCCGTTTTTTGTAAATTTTGTATAATTTATGGTATTTCCTCACGCTCAAGAAGAGACAAAATTCGATGTGATGGCCACTATCTAAAACGTTTGCAGAGAATTCATTACAGCATTAATTTTGATAAAAGAAACATCAAACTATTGTTAAACAATTATAAAACACAAAATAAAACTGTAAAAATAATTTTTGTCTAGGGTGCCTCAAGTAAACAGATTTAATGAGACAGAATACTAACTCCAACATTGAAAAATTAAGGTCGAATCCTGTGGGTCTGTTTTGAATTTTGCTCACTTCATTCAAAAATAACCTTGGAGCAATAGTAAAACCTACCTGCATTTCTTCCACAATTTGTAATCTAAAGAATGAAGGCAAAATAGAGAACTTTTACCGCACGTAAGTCAGTATTTTTAAAGATGTCTAACTCTACCCCTCCTGATTCAGAGGTAAATTCACATTGAACAGCAAAAAATCGCTTATAAAATGAAAATTTTCCACTTTTGTACAATTCATCCATAATTAGTCTTGAAAGAAGTAAAAACTTGCTAGAAAAAGAGAAAAACATGGAAAAAAAATTTGGTCCCAGTGGGGTTTGAACGTACGCCCCCCTGAAAATTGCAGTCAAAGTAGGTTTATGGTAGGAATTGAATACTCTTCAAAAAGGAGATACTCTATTACGGGTCCAATACCTTAAGACCCATTGTCACTAGACCTTGTTCTATATGAATGAACAGAATCTTGGGTCACAAAATATTGACTCATATAGTCAGGATATTGTCCATTCTTAATTCTAAAAACTTGACGCAATGTTATTTGTTCCATCCTTTTACAAACGAATAACCAGTTCAATGAAATATACTCAGCGTCACTGAAAAGTTACCACCCTAATGGCCCTTATATTTTAAAAATCGCATTGGACTGTGTTAAAAGCATAACTCGACTACAGTTTTGACGCAACTGAGACGACACTGGTGTAAAGATTTGTCAAATTTAATAAACTCCATTTGAGGCACAGGCTGCACGTGCAAAATGACTTTTTCGAGCAATGTCGTCATGTACGAAAATTCTATCGCAAATCATTCATCGCACTTGAAAGTTAGTCGACAGACTAAAAGGAATACGTTAAAAACCAAAATATCTTTGCTTAGAATGCCACGTTTAAGGCACGATCAACGCTATCAGGCCATTTGCATGGTTGACGCCGAACTTTCATATTGTGAAATTGCACGTCGTATGTGCTGTTCTTACCTGACAGTGATGAAATGGGTTAAGAGACATGATCAGACAGGGTCTATGAGTAATAGACCGTGCACAGGCCATGAAAAAGTGACGTCGATATTGAATGTAGCATAAGTAAAAGATGGCAACTATGAATCAATGTTGAACGACACTTACTCAAGTGCTAAATGTATTAATGCACAATGATAACGAAAGCTGCATGAGGTCACTTGCTGTTACGCATTTCATGAAGTATCAGGTCTCTATGGCATTACGAACCTGCTTTGAACAAAAACTGATAAATTCTTATATTAAATAATTTTCAGAGGTAATTTGGTACCTTATAATGTCACCTTTGACCTACAACAATAGGAATAATCATCATCATATGATATTTGACAACTGTAGACTAAACACTTCTCCAGTTATTGCATGGAAACCATGACATGTCTGAAGGTAGCTGTAACCTTTACATAGGGACATCTGTTAACCATAGCAATCACCTTTTTAAGTTTGACTGTTGTAGGCCAAAGCATTGTCTACAGCAGATACTGGCCTGAAACCAAGTTGTCTACCAACAGACACAGCAACCAAAACACCTTTCTATCAAGTTGGGGGTATGGCGAATAAATACTGGTTCAATGACCATATTTTTTTTGTAAGTAGGTCAAATTACACTCAGAACATAACATGCCTACACACTTATCATTTGGTCATATTCTAGTGGAGAATGGTTCTATTGTTATACATGGTGTAGACTGTCGACTTTCGCCTTACACATTTTGTTATAATCAATTCAAGATGGCATATTTCTGGCTCTTCAGGGCCGAGATATAATGGTGATTGATTTTCAAGATTTCATTCTAAACTATACATTTGCCTTTCAACTTTTATTCTGTAACTGACAGAAATCACATACAATTGAAGCAGTTTTAAATCATCTTAAAAAAGAAATTACAAGCATATATTACTATTTGATCAGTCTCCTCACAGCTTTCTCCCTTTCAAAAATGAGAACTATTTTTTTGCGTAGGTGGGGGGAGTGGGTGTGTGTGTGTGTGTGTGTGGGGGGGGGGGTGGGGTTAATGCATTTTTTAAAACAAAATTTCAGTTAAGTAACTTAACAATTGTTCCTTGATTCTGTACCAGTACAAACATGTTCTCTGCAAGTAACTGCCTACTCCCCCACATGCAGCAGAGGTGGAGGTCAAGAATTTTGAAATCATAGTTTGATTTACGTTTGCAGTTTCTGACATTTGTGCCAGTATTTTTCAAGGAAAGAAATACCAATAAAGGTGATAACATGATAAAAAATTAAATGTGGTAAAAGATATTATTTATAGCTTATAAGCTTTGTCTCCGGTCAAATTTATATGATGAAAAAATATAACTACTGGCTAAAAAGAAGAGAATGTATGTTCGGAAGAAAAACGCATAATGTGTAGTGTTTGTTGTGCCCCCCCCCCCCATGGGTAGTGGGGGCATATAGATTTGGTTTTGTCCGTGCATCTGTGCGTGTGTCCGTCCGTAGTTTGTGACAGCCTAGCTCAAAAAGTGTTTGATATAAATTGATGTAACCTTGCATGAATCTTAATCTTGATATGAACTTGCGCACTTCCTGTTTTTCGTCTGGCTTCCTCCCCTATTTTTAGAGTTATGGCCCCTGAAATAGTCAAAAATGCACATTTTCACCTTGTGACGCGCCTAGCTAAAAAAGTATTGGATGTAGATTCGTGAAACCTTGTATGTGTCTTAATCATGATATGAACTTGCGCACCTTTTATTATTTATTTGGGTCCGCCACTATTTTCGGAGTTATGGCCCCTGAAATAGTCAAAAATACACATTTTCGCCTTGTGACGCGCCTAGCTCAAAAAGTGTTTGATATAAATTAATGAAACCTTGCATGAGTCTTTATCATGATATGAACTTCAGCACCTCTTAATTTTGGTCTAGCTCCCTCCCCTATTTTTAGAGTTATGGCCCCTGAAATAGTCAAAAATGCACATTTTCACCTTGTGACGCGCCTAGCTAAAAAAGTATTGGATGTAGATTCGTGAAACCTTGCATGTGTCTTAATCTTGATATGAACTTGTGCACCTTCTATTTTTTATTTGGTTCCACCCCATATTTTGTTTTAGTTATGGCCCCTGAAATAGTAAAAAATGCACATTTTCACCTTGTGACACTCCTAGCTCAAAAAGCATTTCATATAAATTAATTTAACCATGCATGAGTCTTTATCATGATATGAACTTGCCTATTTCCTATTTTTCGTCTGGCTCCGCCAACTATTTTCAGAGTTATGGCCCTTAAATGGTCAAAATGCACATTTTCATCTTGTGACTCTCCTAGCTCAAAAATTATGATATATAAATGGTTGAAAACTTGCATAAGTCTTTATCATGATATATACTAAATGGACACTTCATTTTTTGGCTTGCTCCATCATCTATTTTTAGAGTTATGACCCCTGAAATAGTAAAAAATGCACATTTTCACCTAATTATGTGCCTAGCTCAAAAAGTATTTAATGTAAATTCATGAAACCTTGCTTGAGTCTTTATCATGACGTGACCTTACACATTTGGCATTCTTCTTGAGATTCGTAGCGCTTATTACAGAGTTATGGCCATTGATATAGACAAATTAGTGGATTTTTTGTTTGTGATGCTCATAGCTCAAAAAGTATAAAGCCTATAACAATGAATCCTTTTCATAAAATGTTTGTTGAGGCTATACCCCATTAAGACTGCAAACATTTGAATTATTTCTCCTTATTTGTGACAAATGTATCAGTGGGGGCACACCCTGTGTCCTACAGACACATTCTAGTTTCATTCGTTCTCCTGTTAAGACACAGTTGTAACCTTTTTTAAGACATTGTTCTCAGTTATAAGTTTAACAAGTTCTTTCTACTTTTTCTAATGTTTCTACCTTTTTGAACATTTTAAGATACACTCATATATAGTCTTATCTTGGCCGAGGGCAATGTGACTGTCTTAAACTTTGTGTTAATACTTTTTTTTATTATTTCTGTGATTGATGTGGTTGATAACCGCATGTAATTTAGTTGCCTCAACAAATTGTAGTCAGGTGGTTTCTTCCACCATCCACCTTCTGGAAGATTGTGGTTTATTTTGTTCAGTTGACGTTAAAAGTTATCATAGATAAGTAAACAAATAGTCTAAATGGTGTACATAACAGGTTAAATACACGAGCATTGATCAGAAACATTGTCTGTCTATTAGTCTTTTTGACAGAAATTATGGTCAAATGTCTTGTCCGTAGACACCATGCTGAAGGAGATTTTTAACAACCTATTTCAATGACGATCCTTTCAAGTATCATTATTGTTAGTATATAGTGAAATATGAAAACAATTAGTACTAATTTATGTTAGTAGTACCACAGAACTAGTCAGATAATGACATAATGACATTTTGATTTCACAGTTGTTCAAATCTTCAATATTTCGAAGACACATTCCGAACACCGTCAATTATGCTTCTTTTCTTTAATTTGTTTGTAATTTACTTATTCTTGATCATTTATAACATAAAAGTTCAGCAGAACTAAAATACTGTCTTCTGAAACCTATGTAGAAAGCACTTAGTTATGATGTCTTGTCCGTAGATCTTTTATGTAAATTTCGGTTTTAATTTCTAAATTGTGATATCTCTGCAAAACATAGTCATAATCACAAAAATGAGACCATTATTTAAAGAGAGATGACTGAATTTTTAGAAAATAACATTTGTTAGTTAAATTAATGCATTTCAAAAGGTATGCAAAAACTGAAAGGAAGTAGAAAACAAACATTTCTAGAATTTTGAACTTCAAAAGAAATTTATTAGCTTTCTGGGTTTTCTACATTACTTTTATGTACTTATTATGTGGTAACAATTTTGTTGGGTCTCAAAGAGGTAATTTAATAAAAAAAGTCGAACATTGCAAAATGAAAGAGTTTTACAAACTATTATTTTTGACACCAAGAGAAACAAAAAAAAAACAAGAGCTCGTGGCACACGAAATGCCTCCTTGATGCATTCAGTAATTGCACAAGGGACAGAAATTATATGCTTACTGTAAACAAAAGTTCTACCATTCTGGTTTAATCTGACCTTGACCTTTAAACTATTAACCTAACAAGAGATTACAGAGTGATCTTGGCGTCATCCACTGATCCATTTTTGAATGTTCCATATTTCAAAACTACCTCAAGGTCAAAATCAAGGTCAAATTTCGTTTCGGTACAAAACAATGTGTATGTAGTCTAAAGTTGAAAGCTGTGGCTTGTGAAATGTGAAAATAGTTCACTAGATCAATTTTAAGGTCAAAGTTCATTTCGGTAGACGGAACTATGCATGTGCTTCAAATTTGGAGGCTGTAGCTTCAGAAATATGAAAGTAGGCAATAGGAAAAAATCAATGTCAAATTTCAATTCAGAACACAAAAATATGCATGCGGTCCAAATTTGAAGCATGTAGCTTCAGAAATGTGAAAGTAGGTCACTAGGTCAATCTCAAGATTAAGGTTCATTTCGGTACATAAAACTATACATGTGGTTCAAATTTGAAGGCTGTAGCTTGAAAAATGTGAAAGTAGGTCACTAGGTCAAAATCAAGGTCAAATTTTATTTCGGAATACAAAACTATGCAAGTGGTCCAAATTTGAAGCCTGTACCTTCAGAAATGTGAAAGTAGGTCACTAGGTCAATCTCAAGATCAAAGTTCATTTCAGTACACAAAACTATGCTTGTGGTTCAAATTTGAAGGCTGTAGCTTGAGAAATGTGAAAGTAGGTCAATAGGTCAAATCAAGGTCAAATTTTATTTTGGAACAGAAATTATGTATGTGTTCCGAATTTGAAGCCTTTACCTTCAAAAATGTGAAAATAGGTCACTAGGTCAATAACAAGGTCAAATTTTTTTTCGGTACACAAACTTATGCATGTGGTCCATATTTGAAAGCTGTAGCTACAGAAATCTTAAAGTAGGTCACTAGGTCAAGATCAAGGTCAACTCATGTAGAGGTTCATCTTGGCACTCAAAACTATACATGTGGTCTAAATTTGAATGATGTAAGTTATGGACATGAAGATTCTAAGTTTTTCCCTATGTAAGTCTATAGATATGAACCATGTGATTCCTGGGGCGGGACCATATTTGACTCTAGAGGGAAGATTTGAACAAACTTGGTAGAGAACCACTAGATGACGCTAAATTACAAAATATCAAAGCCATAGTCTTTGTGGTTTGGACAAGATGATTTTCAAAGTTTTTCCCTATATAAGCCTATCTAAACCATGTGACCCCCAGGGCGGAGCCATAATTGACCCTTGGGGAATAATTTGAACGATCTTAGTAGATATATATATCTACTATATACTATATAGTATATATAATGTGTGATATGGTATAAGTAAAATTATATCTAAATTTCAGCTTAAACAGTGGATCTGAATTTATTTTATCAGTCTTAAAACATTTTGTGATATCACACAATATGCATGTATTTTACAATTATTTTGAATTGACATAAGTTCTTTCTGCAATAATCCAGTTATAATTGGGGATTAAATATTTATCAATGGCTAGACAGGTAGGACTATCTACTAGAGCGAGTACATGGAAATTAAATAAGACGTTTAAGAAAATCATCAATAACATGCTTGAAAATGATTATATCAAGACTTAAATATTATATTCGGTTTAAGATTATATATATAAGCAATCAATGTTATTTGTTTTTCGTAATTTGAAATTTTAGGTACTATCCCTACCACTAGATGATGTCATATACAAAATAACAAAGCCCTAGGCCCTGTGGTTTTAGAAAAGAGGTTTTTCAAAGATTTTTCCTATATAAGTCTATATAAACCACGTGACCCCCGGGATGCGACCATATTTGACCCCAGGAAAATAATCTGAACAATCTTGGTAGAGGACTACTAGATTTTGCTACATACCAAATACCAAAGCCCTAGGCCCTATGGTTTTGGACAAGAAGATCAGAAACCGTTTAACTGTTCCTGGCCAATGTGACCTTGACCTTTGACCTAATGACCTCAAAATCAATAAGGGTCATCTGCTGGTCATGGCCAACCTAACTATCAATTTTCCTGACACTAGGCTTAAGCGTTCTTGAGTTATTGCCCAGAAACCATTTTACTGTTCCTGGTCACTGTGACCTTGACCTTTGACATACTGACCTCAAAATCAATAACGGTCATCTGCTGGTCATGATCAAGCTTCCCATCAACTTTCGTGACCCTAAGCCTATGCGTTCTTGAGTTATTATCCGGAAACCGTTTAGCTGTTCAGGGTCACTCTGACCTTGACCTATAACATACTGATTTCAAAATCAATAAGGGTCATCTGCTGGTGATGTCCAACCTCCCTATCAATTTTCATGACCCTAGGCCGAAGCGTTCTTGAGTTATCATCCAGAAACCGTTTAGCTGTTCAGGGTCACTCTGACCTTGACCTTTAACATACTGATCTCAAAATCAATAGGAGTCATCTGCTGGTCATGGACAACCTAATTATTAATTTTCCTGGCACTAGGCTTAAGCGTTCTTGAGTTATTGCCCAGAAACCATTTTACTGTTCCTGGTCACTGTGACCTTGACCTTTGACATACTGACCTCAAAATCAATAGGGGTCATCTGCTAGTCATGATAAAGCTTCCTATCAACTTTTGTGACCCTAGGCCTATGCGTTCTTGAGTTATTAACCGGAAACCGTTTAGCTGTTCAGGGTTACTCTGACCTTGACCTTTAACATACTGATCTCAAAATCAATAGGGGTCATTTGCTGGTGATGTCCAACCTCCTATCAATTTTCATGACCCTAGGCCGAAGCGTTCTTGCGTTATCATCCAGAAACCTATTGGTCTACATTCCGACAGAGGGGCATAAAAATGCATTTGATTGTGACTGAGGCGATAAGAGATTAGAGTTACTGCATGGCTTTCATGAATTAAATTTGAAAAGAAGTAAACCTTGAAAGGATGCAATCAGCTGTAGAAGTAAAGCGGATCTTAGCAATGTATAAGTTTCGTGAATGTCCGTCTTAAAATGGCAATATACATGTAGCAGATGAAAGAATCGCGAAATAACAAATTATTTCAATATTTGCGCATGCCTTTCTTAAAAACAAAGGATGAGGGAGCAAGAAATGTTGTAAGGCAAAAAGTATCAATAATTTAAGTATATACAGGAGTTCCAACATTTGAAGAAACGAAAAGGAACTGCAGTTTGAAAAAAAGAGACAGAAATGCAAAGAACTACATCAGTGTCCGACGTTTAAGTAATTGTATGAGTTTTCTTATGAATTGAAGTTCGAAAATTAGAGAACAAGAGATTATGAATAAAAATGATTTACACTACTGCACAGTATTGGTGTTTTGATATTTCTCGCCTTAAACATTAAGGGTATGAAATAAACTTGTGATTTAATTCCGTTACAAATTTTCCCTCGGTGCCTTGAATATGTGATACAGAAATTAGCCATTCCTCTGTCTTTACGAGATAGCAACTGAATGAGATACTCGAAATTAGACATGGATAGTCCTCCGGTCCCTCACATGGGTGATTTAACACCTTACATTTATGTCATACGGCTGATTGAATTGTGCAAAGATAATATACATTGTAAGATAATTTAAAGCCTTTACTCAGCATTTCTCCTTAAACAATCATACTGATTATGTTAAAACACTGTGACTTGTGTATAGTTAACCTCATATAGAAAATGTATTTAATGTAACATGAATATCAACTGTGAAAATTTAATAGATAAATTAGAATGAACACGGCAAAAATGAAAAATGTTAGAGAAGTCTTTCTGAGTTATAATTCAACCCTGAGACCGAAATAATCCGAAACGTCAAAATTAAATAAAATAATTGTGAAACAGCACACAAATTGATTAAAAAATTTGTTGTCAAGCTTAAACAGTTACAGGTTACATACCCGCATTGTAACGTAAAATGAAAACATTAACATACGTGACATTTATACATTTTTTTAAAACTGAATATATAAGTCATGTTTTAGCTGATAAACACTATCGTGTAAGAGTCACCAACCGTGAATGTTTGCAGCAGTACATAGTATTTATAATTAAAGTATTTTATAGGGAACACCCGAAGACAATTGTTTCTGTTGTAGAGCACTATCTTTACGTTTTAAATAAACCGAAATTTGAATAATCATATGCATTCATTTCGTCGAATTTTATGCAGTCTTTGTAAGAGTCCAAGAAATGGTGTCGACGTAAAGAGAAAATGCATATACGTATTTTCTACTACTTCAAATGGCTATGCAGGAAACATCGCCAAGAAAGACAAGAGTGTGTACGATATTACATATATATTAATACTACCGCTTCCCTGCTTTGAGAAACTCCAAAGTTTTATCGCTAATCCGTGGTCCATTTTCACATAGGGCTACGCGTGTAGATCTCTGTGAGTAATTTAAAGATAATGACGAAATTCAACATGTTACGTAAAACTGTTGATTGTACATGTACAAGTATTTGATAACCACCTTACTCATAGGGAAATATTTCAATTTAAAGTTCCGTTATAATTCTTTGTATTATTTTTGTAAATTAATAACTTGATATTTTAAATTTGGTTCTAATAAACTTGTTGAAAACTAAATAGCCTTGCTTTTTATTACATTATAAAGAAGACTAAAAAAAAATAACATTTCGACCATACTTGCTAGAATTTGAAAATAATGTCACAAATATCGTTCACACACTAATTTTACCAAGGAATTCAAACTTCATATTGCTAAGAAAAACGCTCTTTGTATCTAAAATGTAATTGCAAATGGCTTCTGTCGAACATATTTAATTCATGGGCGAAATTTTAAAACAGGTTTTCTTCCTTTCTAGCCATTAAATCGTGATGCAAACTAGGAATGCGCTCCAAGATCTGACGTTAAATCTAAAAAAAAATCTATTGACGGGCTATTTATCTAGTTCATTAACATTCAAGAGGGATCATAGCGAAACTTAAAAACGGGTATCTTATTTGAAAATGGATAAACAAGAAATAACTGAATACCTTACAAACATTCGAGAGTAAAACGTGGCTACCTATCTTTCTATATGCAGATGAACTAAACTGCGTATCGTAAGAACATACTAGGACCAGTAACAATGAAACAGTGCCAGATGGCGGCCAATAAAAGATTTCTCGTACTTTGACTCGGTGTTATTATTTCCCTTTAGATTATTGAGCCCATTCAATGTATAGCAGAGTTCTGCTAAAACCGATGCTGAGGGTCGGGGTGGAGTTAATGGTGTTGCACTTGTTTTACCTCTTACGAATAGAATAAATCAAAGCAATGCCACATATCTTATAATAATAACAACGCTCCAATAACGCTGTCTCCCTGAAACAAAATTCAACAGCAATATATGTATTGCTGAAACAAATGAATCTAGTTAAACAATTAGGATAAAACAAACAAATGACAACACTTTGGCACTGCCTTGAAACATGTATTCATCATATTTAAGTAATTCAAAAGAAATACATCAAGAAATGTTTAATTCGGTCCATGTGACACATTAGCTTGATTTGAATGTTTATGCCAAGTTATTTGAATGTCTTTGCAAGGATGAAAGGTTGTTGACTGGACGTAAACTATTCAACTTGTAAAAATGTGACCTTTACCTTTGGCTTTGCACTTGACAAATCTTGCAAACACTTTATCAAGGATTATAATATACATCATTGAAGACATTCACCATTGTTTTGTGTGGTTTCTTTTCCAGCCTGCCGTAATGGCGATTGACGCTGTATGATGTAATTTGTTACGTCCAAACAGCGCATGTGTTGCATAGCAATACACAGTTTCAGTCTTCATTGTGTAATCGGGTCGTATAGTATAGTATATGAACAATTCTATCCTGATTGTTATTACTCGAAATCCTCTATTATGAGGCACAGTTAAGTATTTAATGCTTCTAGTTATTGTCCGTTTACTAATTCTTTTCAAAATGTTGTCTGCTATTAAGACACCAAGAAAATTAAGGAACTCTAGAAAATTGAACTTTAATTATACATTGTAGTTGAAATATTTTCAGTTTTCTCATAATGTATTGATAGTAAAAAGTTGTAAAGACGTGTTGACAAGTCTTAGTAAAATGTATCACAACTAATCAACTAGTGCTTTCTATGAACGACTGTTTTTCATGGTTTGCCTTAAAATGCATATGAAAATTATTATTATTATTATTATACCAGATTTATATAGCGCCCTTTTCATGATCAATTTCACGTTCAAAGGCGCTTTACATAGTTCAAATGCAGCCACACAGGGCGCATAATTCATCCTCTACTAGTACAGACACAGAGCGATCTGACCAGAGGGACAGAGTGAGACAAAGCCCCCGTGACAGAGAGATCAAAAATCAGACACAGGCTTGTCCTGCTAACTTAGCCTAGCTCGTTGCGAATAGACAGCCTGGTTTTTAACGTACCCAGTGTATAGCACTGATACACGCAAGGATTGCCTGGGTTCCTGACCAGTACACCTCTAGTGGGGTGGGAAACACTGAGAAGCGTTTCTGAAA
This sequence comes from Mercenaria mercenaria, assembly GCF_021730395.1. Taxonomy (NCBI): domain Eukaryota; kingdom Metazoa; phylum Mollusca; class Bivalvia; order Venerida; family Veneridae; genus Mercenaria; species Mercenaria mercenaria. The sequence continues at coordinate 42,535 of NW_026463201.1, read as the reverse complement.
ATTCCCGAGTAGCTGCCGGGGATCGAACCCCCGACTTCAGGATTGGAAGGCGAGTGTGCAAACCACTGAGCTATCCGTCCACAGAAAAAAGAACACCAATCTATTCTAGAGATTTCTTCGGAGGAATGATGTTAAGACTACAAAAATATATAATTGGGCACATGATGCAAACCCTAATGCATTCACTACATGCATAAGACTAACAAAAATGACATATTAAAGTATTGGGGCTAGTTATCCGCTATCACAGACAAAACCTTTATATTGAATAATTATCGTTAATTTCGTTGGCACTTAGGGTGAAAGGCAACAGTTCTTTTACTGCTAGCCTACCAGGAAATACATTCATGCATACATTTTTTCTTAATGTCAGCGTTCATAATGGAATTAGGTTATATGATAATGAAAGACAAATCAGAAATTAAACTTTGCGTACAAAATGTGTTTTATTGTTCCTTCCATATAAATGTACGGTTTAATATTGGGCACTTGTGTAAATATCGGACTACTATCACATTGCCTATAAATCAGAGGACAGACAGGATTCGTATATCATGAGATGTGTCAAATTGAATATCCGAAGCTACAGTTCCTCATGTATTCTGCATTGTCATAAAGTCAAATGGGGATAAAGATAGTCTTTAGTGTTTATACATTACGGTATAGACTGTCTCAAAAAACCTAGTTTAAGGGCAATTATTTTCTTTTTTAATTTCAAGTATGGATTGACATTTTACCAACGTTATACCGCACTTAAAGACTGCTTTGCTAATAATTCATTAAATCTATGAGTAAACGTGGCTAAAGCAAATTATGATGGACACATTTCCATGCCCAAATGTAAAAAAAACGGAAATAACATATAATAGGCTATAGCTAGCGAACCCCAAAACATCATTTTCAGACGTTTTATAAAGAGCTGTTGGGTACACATCTGACTATAAAATCTTTAAAACATAGCGTGAGTGTTGATATATCTCAACGACACGTTAAACCAAATATAACTCTGAAGTCTTTTTAAATATAATACATGTAATTAAGTTAACTATAGGCCATTAAAAAACATAATTATCTCACTGTGAATTGATTGCCAGCTATTTGTATATCATAAACAGTTGAGAAGTAGGAAAATGAAATAAGTTGCAAAAATGTATATTTTATAAAACTACAAACGCAATCGGCGAAAGTCAATGCACATTAAATCAGCTAAACATAAACATCAGTTTGTTATACAAATGATGCTTATTATGAACTTGTTCGCTATATGTCTAAATCAAGCTCCGGCTAAAACGAACACAGTTGGCTTGTCCCGAGGTGTTTGATTCAACCGGAGTTCACTGTAGCCTGTTTATGAGATCTATCGAAACGTGCATCACCCTTGTATTATATATAAAGATTGAATGGAAGCCATGATCCCAAAGGACCAGGGAATATAACAACATTGGGTCAAGGTATGGGTATATTTTGCGGCTGCCACACGGCACCTAAAGACTGCTGTTGTAATTGTTGATAAATGATATATATTGAGATCATTTGGTAGCATAGGATGCAACCAAGCAAACTAATGGCATACTCTGTGCAATACACCTCACGTCCGCTAGCACCGGCTTAATCGGAACTGTAATAAACCTTAAGGTTGAATGAACTCAATGATCATAATTGACCAGGAAATATAAAACACTTAGTAAAAAGTATCGGTATATGTTTTACTGCCACCGACTTCTGCTGTTATAGTTGATAGAATATATAAGATCTTTTTGAAGCATAAAATGCAACCAAGTCATAATATATCAGACTCGGTTTCGCTGAGTGTGTTCATGAGAGCTACCGAAACGTGCAAAACATATTTGCGACATGTGAATAACCGGTTTAGGATGCGTTACAAGACTTGTATGGTAAGTGCATGCCTTGTTCCGTTAAATAATATAATGTTCAAGATTTCTAACCAGTTCACCTTTTATCTCATTAAAGCGTTTTGATGTTTTAAGACGTGGAACTTACACAAATGATTGAACCATTACATCTTTACAAGAGAACTGCAAAATGAAAATAAACAGCCATATTCTATAGTATAATATTAGACCTATTTGGATAATGAATGAGACAACTATATATACCCCATATACATAAGTGCCAACGAGGGTGTCTGAGTGTCAGATTATGAACACCATCAAACAGATGTAATGGCAGTACTGTTGTAGCGGTAAGTTACAAGACCTAAATTATAGATATCTAAGAAGAATATCAAATTTCAAACATCATACTAAAGAAGTAATGGCACGTGCTATAATAGGTATTGTTGTAGCAGCATTATTGGTAAGTTACAAGTTCCCTACTATATATGACTATATAGAATGTCACATTTCAAACATCATCCTACAGATATAGTAGCAGACGCAGTGATAGGCATTGTTGTAGCAGTGTTAGTGGTAAGTCAGAAGATCTTGATTATACATATCTAATTACATATATATTATATAGTGGCAGGTGACTATTAGTTGTAAATCTTAAGTACTCTACTATACATATCTCGTATAGTGTTAAATTATAAACACAATTCACAGATGTATTGCCAGTTACAGTTATAGGGATTGTTTTAGCAATATTAGTGGTAAGTAACAAGTTCTGTACTATACATGTCAAAGTTGAGTGTCAAATTATGACCGTCATTCTGCTTAGTTCAATTTTGTTTGTAAGCCAGTGGTATAGTCATACGTGCACACTTGATCTTAGTAATTCTTACTTATATGTTATAATTATTCTTTTTCTTCATTATAATGTTTGAATCTTGCTGGCAGTTTTTGTATCAGATTTATTCAGCATGACAGACAGCAGGGAGACATACAGGGAGATGTACAAAATATTGAGTGATTATCAGAGAATGACAGAGAATGGACTACAGACTTGGACAAAATGTCAGATACTTCGGTCAAATTGTGACTTACCAACTGATGCACTGATAAGACACTCCATCAAATGTGTAGATCTTACATCAGAGATTTTATTGAACATGTCAACATAATGTCAGAGGTTTCTTCAAACATGTTGACATAGTATCAGAGACTTCATCAAATATGATAGTGAGGTAGACATAATATCTTAAACGTATCAAACAATGAGACAAAATATCAGAGACAAAAGATAATATCAGAGACTTCATTGAACATCTAGACATAATAGCAGTGCCTACGTCAAATATCTAGACCTTGCATTAGAATTTTTATCGAACATGTGTCATTAGTGATAAGATTTAAACAGTTGCATCCAACCCGCTTAACTCAATAGGGAGAGCGCAGATCCATGGAACGTGGGTTCGTTAGTTCGATCCACGGGCGGGAAATATATTCTCTGTGACGATTTGATGACAAATAATGTGTCTGAAATCATTCGTCTTCCAACTCTGATACATGTTGGGAAGTAAGCAGTTACCCGTGGAGAATATGTTTGTACTGATATAGAATCAAGGAACACTAGTTGGGTTAACTGCTATCGGTTACATAACAAGAATACTGTTAAAAACGGTGTTAAACCAAATACAAACAAATGAATAATTTCAAAATAATATACTTAGGTGAAAATGTCATGGGTCATTGACGCCCAGTGGTTAAGGTTGCTGACGTGGAATCCTTTGTCCCTTACCTATATTGGTTCAAGTCCTATCTCACTGTCATGACAGGAAGCTTGCGGAAGGTTGTTGGTTCTACTTAGGTGATGCTCAAATTTTTAACTGTCAAATATTTAAAGTGTCCATATGTCATGACTTAATGTTGGTTTGACTTTATACCAGACAAAATAAAAAATGTTACTACGCTAAGAATAAGCCATTCAGTAAGTATGGGGTATAGTGAAACACATAATATATTGGACTTAGTGGTATAAAGGGAAGGTAATGTACTTGACCTTTCTAACTTGGAGTATTTTTTAAGCTTTTGGTTTAACATATATCTCGATGAGTAGGGATCGTTTGAGCAGTAATCATGTGGACACATCTTTGGATTTCTTCAGACATAAATTATCATTATTGCTCAGATGAATTAATATATATGTAACACTGATTTACCCTAGCGGTAAAATATTGATCCTGCCTTTACGTAACTGTAATACTCTTAAAACGGTCTAAACAGAGGACAAACAGAAAAAAAACATCTTTTACTTTGGAAATTTGCAAAATTGTATACAGTGGAACCTGTCTAATCTGAACCTGCTTGGACCAGAAAAAAGTTCGGATTAGAGGGGTTTTCAGATTAGAAAGATTTCCATTTTAGAACGAAAATTATGCTATTTTTTAAACATAATGTGTAGATTTATCCGTTTGTGAACAGACTAATAAAGAATAATCAAATAATAACCAATATATAGATTGTTTTAGTGTAATGTAAAATTCATGTTAATTCAACTTCTCAGTATCATTTGTAAACATTTTTTAACCACTCCTACATTCCCAAAAGTAGTTAAAAGGAGAATATTTTACTTGTCCGGTTATTGTAATGATCCTATTTAGTACCATTTTCAGTGAATAAATTTGCTGCTTTAAATGAACAAATTACACTAAAAATATGTGAGGAAGGTACATATTAATAAGGATCTATTGCTTTGACAGTACTTAATGCATAAAAGACTATTCTTACAAGGTATATGTACACCTGTGCTTATTGCATGCATCTACAAAGCAAAAATCTGATACGACTTGATTATCAGTGTTGTGGGCCTATTGTTGTTGACACCTTAATACTAAAAGTGTCAAAATTGAGCAAGATTTACATCAGATATGTTGACTAAGGTTCAGATTAGAAGGGTAGATTTTAATGTAATTAGATATAAGAATCATAAAATTCAGTTCGGTTATCGGAGTAGAGAGGTTATGGACTTACGAGGGTATTTTACAATAGAGAATGATTAAGAAAAAATGGGACCAAATAATTCGTTCAGTTTGGAGAGGTTTTTGGATTAGAGGGGTTCGGATTAGGGAGGTTCCGCTGTATATCCTTTTTAGGTTGATAATGATATCCATTACAGAAGAATTTCTAAATTTTCTAAAATATTTGGTTATTTATGTTTCACAAAACAGACAAAACTTGTTCCAGTACATTTAAGAGAAAAATAAAAATTTTGTAAAGAAAAATATGAAAGTATTTGTGTATTTCAGCATCAACAACCATTTTGTAACATAATATGAAATTAACTAAATATAGTTAAATTGTTGCCCTTGAAAATATTTTTTAAAAAGTTAGGAAAATTCATGGGAGAGGTTCATGGAAGGGGCGTACTCAGTAAAACATCAGACGGGAATGATTTGTTCTACACTCCTCTAACAATGCAAAAGAAAAATAAACAGCTGAGTTTGTTATCTTGGTTTAAGATATGTTTTTGCACTTTTATATATAGATTATTTATCTTTGTTCTTTTTATTGTTAAATTATGAGGATTGTTTAGTATTACTTATATACTGAATGCTCATTATTGTTTAAACTGTTCTGGTCATTAAAATGTTGTCAACACGTACTTGTTCTTTGTAAATTTTGACCAGTCATATTTAAAGTCTACAGACCAGTACAATATAGTGGGTCATATTTGCGGAGGTTTAAGTTTTGCTATATTTGCAGTCAACTTTGACAACGGGAAATCTAAACACCACGATTTTTTGTTACCGCGAATATATACATTTCACCAACGGAGTCCACTCTTACAAACTTTACTCATTCTTACATTGTTACTTCCCCTGACAAACACAAACAATTCTCACAGATGATGAACTGTTGAATTTAATGATAGGAAAATCAATATGTAGTACAAGTACAAGTCAATATGTCTTGGTATTTTCATTATCATATGCAGACACGGTGATATATATGTATTTCTATTCGTTTTCATTGTAATTGATCAATTAAATATAAACACCGGGATTTGTATGAATAGGTCATAAGAAGCTTTTTGCCATTTATTTTGATAAGTGATTAAATATTTATAAAACAGTGGTGAGATTTTATTTCAATGCATTACAGAACTAAATTTCGCACAAGTGTTCAATTATTATTATACGCTATATGTGTCTCTATTTAGACAACAACTACAGACTTATTCGAGTGTTTATTATTATTTTCATGTCTAGTAAGAGAGAACTCCCTTTCTGTTGTTTACAACCAAGGTTTATAATTCGCGGTCAAAGTATAGTTTCCGCGAAATGAAGACATCGTGATTTTAAAAAACGCGAACATTTGGCACTGTGAATATTTCCCGCTTACCCTCATCACTGTGGGTGCAGAACTTCGCCTTGGGTGTAGATTTTTAGCTCAGGTGGTGAGTTATTGTAATCGCTCAGTGTCCGGCATCTGTCGTCCGTCTGTCTGTCGTCTGTCAACATTTAGATTGTGTATGCGATAGAGGCTGTATTTTTCAACTGATATTCATAAAATTTAGTCAGAATGATTGCCTTGATGTATTCTAGGTCGAGTTTGAATATGGGTTATCTGATCTTCATAAAATTTGGTCAGAATGATTGACTTGATGGATTCTAGGTCGAATATGGGTCATCTGGGGTCGAAATGTAGGTAACTAGGTCAAATCAAAGAAAATACTTGTGTATGCAATAGAGGCTGTATTTTTCAATTGATCTTCATAAAGTTAAGTCAGAATGATTGCCTTGATGAAATCTAGGTCGAGTTCGAATATGGTCATCTGGGGTCATAAAGTAAATCACTAGGTCAAATCAAGGAAAACATTGTGTATGCGATAGAAGCTGTACTTTTCAATTGATCTTCATGAAATTTGGTCAGAATGATTGCCTTGATCAAATCTAGGTCGAGTTCGAATAGGGTCATCTGGAGTTAAAAAGTAGGTCACTAGTTCAAATCAAAGAAAAACCTTGTGTATGCGATAGAGGCTGTATTTTTCTATTGATCTTCATAAAATTTGGTCAGAATGAATGCTTTGATAAAATCTAGGCTATGTTTGAATATGAATCATCTGGTGTTAAAAATTAGGTCAAATCAAAGAAAATACTTGTTTAAACTCAAGAGACCACAGTTTTGGTCCAATCCTAGTGAAATTTGGCCAGAATATTAGTTTCCATGAAATCACAGTGGTTCTACCTGGTTGCCCGTCCATGTCTAAAATAATGCCTGAAGGGGCAGCTAGGGTCTTCCTGTCTGCACCAACAAAAGTAGGAAATTCAGAGTATGACCAATTACTGTGTTGGTGTGACGTTAAACCCAAACAGACAAAGAAAGAAAACAAGAACCAACCATACAATACTTAAGTAGATGAGACAGCTTAGGCTGGTTAAGATCCATGTAGCAGAAGCACATGGCAGCATTGTCTTAAATTTACAATTAATGGAAGGATAAGATGAAAAGATACTATAATATGTGTTATTACGTTAACTTATAAAATATCTTTTCATGCAGTTAGCAAGAGAAAGAAATTAGGCAATGGCTAGGGGTCTGGTATCCAGGTCGCTAGACCCGATGCCTAAAGGTCTGGTTACCCGGCATCTTAACAACTTGTATAAAGCTGTCTATCGGTCCAGTTTTCAATGTGAATACTTTCTCCAGCCCGACTGATAGCTGTTTATAAAACTGTTTACAAAAAAGCAAATGTTATAATGGCAATTTTATGATAACAAATCACACCATTTAACCAATAATTGCCATGTGGTAATAAACAGTAGATCATAGTACATGTATATTGATTACAGGACCGGACCTCTTGCCACTTCCTAAAAATTAATTTTCAGAGCATATCTGACATTGATACATATTTATCACTGTTATTTAAAACATCACGTGATAAAAAGAAACTCACATGGCTGTTACAAAGAAATATTTATTTTAATACCTATCTCATATGATTTATCTAATACAAATGTAGATTTTTTATGTCTAAACATTACACCTTCTGCTGAATTTAAAACGGGCCAAAATGTGTTCGCATCAAAGGCAAAAAATATAAATAAATTAAGTCCAAGATTTCTAACAAGTTCAGCTCATTTCTTGAAGCTATTTTTAAGATGTGAACTTTCAAAAAACAATATTGAACCACAACATATCTACAAGAGACCTTCAAGAAATTTGCCTATATATATATATATATATATATATATATATATATATATATATATATATATATATATATAAACAAAAGTTTTATTTTACCTGTCCAAGTGATGGATTGGAACAATGTAGCCTACTGTATGTTAAAATGAAAGATTATATATGTACAGCATTCATGGAGGATGTAACAAAACACATAACTCGGACTCTGATTATATTATCAATAGTTCAGTCAGAGTTAAACTGCTTCAAATTTCATTAAACAGTTTTCTAGTTTATCACTACTGTGCCTGTGTAAGCAGATAAAAATGTTCCCTTACTATTAGGGATTAAATGTTTAGAATTATTCTATTCATATCTGTAACATCTTTTAAAGAAGGCATATGAAATATGACACGGTACTGTACTTTTGCATGATCCAAACTGTTTGCTGTGTCATAAAACACATTATTTGGCACTAAACACAATAATATGATCACCCCAACATCCAACATAGACCTCATGTTGATTACGATTATAGCACATAGACCGTGGGTATGATAGAGCTTGTATCATTGTGTGACATTGCTTCAAATCACCCGAGATACGATGTATGCTGCCATTATTCCAACCGTGACACACCAGCAAGGATCCATCATCTAGCATCATCATTCCATGTGTGTATTTAGAGTTTTTGATTTTGTATTCAGCAGATATACCACCCTGTAATGTTATACTGACAACACTGTCGCTACCAAGGTCACTGATGAAGATATGTCTCGAATCCTTACTTGGCAGTAAGTAGTATGAATCGACAAATCTCTTATTATCCAGTAAAATTGTGTTCTGGGCGTTACCTTGTGTATCTGTAATAAACACACATTTCGGATCACTGCAAATTATATAAAGATGATCTTGATGGTAAGCTATATCTCTACAACCTCCTTTGACTGGAAACTTGCGGACAGTTGACAGTTTACCAGCTGTGGTCATTATAAGAATCTCTTTCTTCTCTGGCATTGTCACAGCAATATGGTCCTGAGGCATTACTGCAATGCCCCATGGTTTCGAAGGAAGTGTTGTCTCTTCTATTACAGCTTTATCATTCATGTCAACAACTTTCAGTTTCGCGTTTGCACGGTCAGCCGCCACAAGTTTGCTAGAGGACAGGACAACACATCCTGAGATCCAGCACGCCTCCAGGTCTGATTTCGTCATTATATTTATGTTTTCTTTGCGGGTTAATTTGTCAATCGGTTTCATCCTCTTTGAAGTTACACCAGAAGAGAGAGTGAGCTTTCCGAGAGCATTTTGTCTTGAAAGCATGTTTTCCAGGTCTTGGTTTTGATCAAATGTGTATTGCATGTTTGTATCTTCTAAACTTCTGTCTGCCTCCTTTATTCCGTCTGACTTTAGTTTGGATTTAGCTTGTTTCATTGCAATGTAAAGTTGTCCATTCTGCTGTGAGGCTTTGTAATCTTGTAGTCTTGACTGTAGTTGTTTGATATCTGAAGAAATGTTTGTACATGTTTCAAGTATATTCTTTACTGTTTGTTTATCTGTGGACTTCTTTTTGTCAGCATCTGTCTGGATTTGCTTTTGTAGTTGGTCTAAACGATCATTTATCTCTTTGCGAAACATTGAAATTTCTTTGAATAGCTTATCATAGCAAGAATCTAATTCTTTTTCTCTATTTGAAGCCTGTTTTACAATATTATCAGCCTCATTTACTTTTTGATCAAGTTCCTTTAGTAACTCTCTGAACTCTGCACTGTCCCCAATACCAGTACATTTCTCAGGTATATAGTAAATATCACATGCTCTGTGATTCAGAACGATACAATCGTTGCAGCCGAGAGCTTCATGTTTTGGACAGAAAAATTTAATTACTTCCTTTTTGTGCACTTGACACCTCTCAGTGCATTCGTCTGACTCCTTGCTAACAGCATGTTTAGCCATATTATCTTTGTTTACCAACTGATGATGTTTGTTCGCCTTTAACCTTTGATGATAAGCAAAGCAGTTCTTACACAAGTGTTCTTGACAGTCCACACAAAACCCATGAGCTTCTATTTGCTGACCAATCGCCAAACATGGTTCACATCTATGGTCAAAGTCCTCTGCTGAGCGTTTGGATATGGAACCTTGAAAATCGGCAACCTTTCTACCCGATACTGCCATATTTAGAGGATCTTTAAAGGTCAAACTTTGAACTAGTGTTGAATTTTAGATTGATAAAATGTCTGTTTATTTTGCTCAAATAATTGTTACTTAGTAAAGTAATCCGCAACACGACAAATAATTTCCCGTTGAAAGAAACACCGGAGATAAATGTGTGTAAAATGAAAAGAAATTTAGAAAAATAAAACAATTTCTGTAGTTACGGTTAACATTAACCTAATTTTACTTCCTTTTCAAGAATGAGTCTATAAATATCATGTCCTAAATAAATTGAACTTTATTGTTACAGTAGTCAAGGGCAAATAAAACCATGTCTACCCCAAATAAACTTTAATAAGTTATCACCCCTCTGTATTTTATTGAAGAAAAGAATTCTTTTTATTACTGTGAAAGTTTTAAATCGAGCAGCATAGCGGCCCGACAGACTACTTGTAGTGTATTTATTGTGTCTTTGCAACAGAACATTTGAGAGTAGACTTACTACACAGAAATTAAAAAAAAAAGTTATTGTCCAATTTGTGGTTAATTTATGCTCAATGAAATACATGAAACAATTTTTTTAATTATTCTGGAAGGGTCTGGTGACCTGGTGGACTCGTGTATTTAACGTAAAGTAATGATTTAGAAAATACGAATTGTTTAGAAAAAAAACTGAACTGTGAAAACAAATGTTTTATCTCAGTAAAGCACAAAAAAATGAATGTTTTGATAGCTTAAATCGTGGATACAATATGCAAATTGATTGTCATTTAGAGTAAAATGTTCATCATCCGGCCAGTCAAAGCAAGATAAGAGACTATGTTCAAATGCAATAAATATTAATAGGTTATTATGCTTCAATGTAGTGAACCCGCAAGTACATCCGAATGATAGTTCGGCACTCGGCATTTTAGGGAAAATGCACGTGGAGCATTGTTTAGGCGTATGTCCCGAGAATGTCAAACTTCTTAAGAGAAAACATAATCACACAGGAATTGAGGGGCCACTGCCTTAAACATGTAAGTCACATCCAACTGGAAAATAAAAAATGGATGTAAATATAAATATATGAAATGCTTGATGAAGACGTGTCTTTAGTATCTAGCAACCTATTTTGTTACATTGGTTAATCTTGCAACCTTTAAGCTTGACGGTTTTTCAAAACAAAATATATATCAGAAAACACACATGCAATATACATGATTTTATTTCATTATGTTAAATGCCAAATTCAAAGCACAAAAGACCCTCTATGTCAGATATGAATAAAATATGAAAACGCGCTTATCATATTTTATGTAAATGGAATAATATAGCCGCTCAAAGTCTGGGTGAAAAGCGAGCCAGAAAATCTAACCGGGTAACCAGCTAGATCCGGGAAAGAGGTAAGCTAACCAGAAGACAATCAAGCGCATTTTCTATACGAAATACAATTTTTACTAAAGAATTATTAAGATATTAGGCATGGCATTACACTTTTACTTTCTTGCAAATGGTTTTACCGTACAGCACGAGAGACAACATGACGAAACGAACGAGTGACATCCTCCATTATTCTACGGTGACGGTAATAATACTAAAAGACATGCAACGAGCCAAGAACCAAGGCAAAGCTGTAGCGGTAGAAAGACAGTAACAAGTGGCATTAAACTTTTATTTTCTCGCCAACGGTACAGTACACAACAGACTATCATGGGATACAAGTGGTATTCTCCATTCATCTACGGGCGACCGTTATAATAATGAACAATATAAAACGAATCACGGACCAATGCAGCCGTAGCCAGGTAGTGGTAGTATGCAACATCAGCAAGGCTATGTATAACTGACGCAAAGCTATGTATAACTGACGCAAAACTATGTTTAACTGACGCAAAGCTATGTACAAATGGCGCAAAGCAATGATTAACCGATGCAAAGCGATGTGTAACTGACGCAAAGCAATGATTAACTGACGCAGTGCAGTAATTATCTGTCACAAACCAATGATTAATTGACGCAAAGCAATGTGTAACTGACGCAAAGCTATGAGTACCTGACGCAGAGCTATTTGTAACTGACGCAAAGCTATGTATAGCAGAGGCTATGCGTATCTGATGCAAAGCTATGTGTAACTCATTGGTATGTGGATTTTCATTCTCATATAGCGACCGTTTAGTCTTCTCATACTTTGACTCGGTGTTGTCATTCAACATCAGCCCATTCAATGTTCTGTGATTACAGAGTTATATTTGAACCTGCGTTGGAGTGGGGAGGGGTGTTTGTGGGTGGTTGGGGTGAGGGTGGGGAAGGTGTTGCTCTACCATTACCTCTGCAAGTGATGAACATAAGGAATTAAAAAAAGGGCAAAGATTCATTAAGAATCTCCAAGAACGCAGTCTTCTCGGAACGAAACCCAACACAGGATGTATATGGATGTATAAATGACTGAAACTTATACGAAAGTACATAATGTACAACAATTTGACAATGTAACATGGTGATCACCGCGTTTAAACTGTAAGTGACGTCCGTGACAAACAACATTTGGAGTTTGAACTCGTTTATGGTGCGCACCAAACCTTATCCTTTAACTTGGCCACTTTCCAAAGTCGTAGAACTTGATGATTTATCCCCATCAGGGGATTCCCTAACACACAAAAATGAAAATATGTCCGTGTTTAAATACTCATTGACGCAGGAACAATCTCATAGCTGGCCAGTGGCGGACTGGTCAGCCTAACCTACCCCTATTTTGGACAATAAAAAGTTCTTCCTCTTATTTGCAATAGACATCTTATCAAAATGCTTATCAGTGCATCTAAATGCTCTTTCCAACTGGCATCTTTTTCCTTTATCTACTATTATTTCTGAGAGTTTTCTTATCAAAACTTCGGGGCCAAAGCATATGCAGCCCCCTTCCCCAACTCTCAAAATTGCGAGAACCCAGCCCCATATTAATCCCTTTCTCCTAGGCCTGTGATACTTTAAAGTCAATCCTCAGGACTCATACATGCATATACCCAGTGCGATTTCACTTAAAATTCAGTTAAGTAAACAACAAGATTTAATTTATTTAAGTTTTATTCTAGTCATATTTTATTTTCTACATTTCATAACAAAAACATCTATCACAAGTGACCATAGACAGTCTATCACAACCCATTCTAACACAAGCATGAAACATTTGACAACCGGAAAAATAAAGTTTAAAAAAATGTTTCCTAACTTCTAAAATGATGTGCCCAAAACAACAAAACATTTCCAAACCATTATAATAAAAGCTAAAGCTAAACCTTAGAATTTCAGTTTTTCCAGGATACATACCAAATAAATGTCAAGATTTTTATTTATTTGATATAAGATCTATATAAAGTCCAAGAAATGCTGCCAGAAGGAACGGCACACTGAATCACAATGTACTTTCTATGGGTAACATTTGTTATCAGTCATACTAATAGCTGAGCATGGAACTATATTGTAACTGTATACATAAATAAAGAACAACATAAAATAATTTTGTGCTCAGCCCTCGAAAGTTTGTGAACATAGTTATATTAAACTGTTTGTTTTTGCACAGATAAGCTTACTATTTGACAACTGGAAAAAAAGATTAAAAATATTTCCTTAATTTTAAACAACATAATTATAGGTCAAACAGGGACTTTCAAACTTCTGAAGGTAAAGGAACATCTACAGTTGCCCCTTTGTGCATTATTGCAGTCATAGGCATGGAAAAATAGACAAATATAGAATAAACTGCACAAAAACATATTTAAGCAACATAGATAAAATAAATATATTTCTCCAATAAATGTACATGGTGGACCACATGTTGGCCTATCATAAATATATATAAATAAACTGCTCAAAATGTAAAAACAATACACAAACTTAAATACTATCATATATAATAATAAATAATTCATAAAAGTTCATAAGACAGAATATTCAAAAACAGATAGTAGACACCTGTTTATGATTTACATAAACTTTAAAAACATTAAAATATATTGACAGTTTTGTACACAACTGAGCCGTTTTGTCATGTCAGAATGGTAAAATCATGTGATTAGCTAACAAGTGCTCTAAATACAAGTCTCTGAAATTAACATTAATACCTAGACCCTTGAATTTTTTCCATGATACTTATATTTTATTTCATGTACCTTAAAAATACAGACATTCCACACTTCTTTTGTTGATAATTTCAAAGACTGTATTTATATCAAAATCAAACAATATCTCTCGAATTTCATCATTTTGAGGAAAGTTATCAAAACTATGGAGATATGACTTTGTGTTAGACACTTCAATTGAAAAATCACAAAACATTGTAAAATTATAACAACTTGGAATTGTTGTGCACATGTAGCATGAAATTACAGTTATCGAATTCACATATAAAGACTATAGTATAAAAGTATGGAAATACTATTAATATCTATGGCAAAAAATATTAGATAAAACAGTTTGACAAAGGCATTAAAAATACAACATAAGAAAGTGCCTTCAAATAAAGCAAAAAACATTTTAAAACACATGATATAATAAAATCATGCTCTCTAAGAAATATATCACAGAATATAAGATTGTGAATTTCGATTCAATTTGAACACTAGTACCTAGCACAATTTCAAAATATACAACACACAGTATTTACAACGGGCTAAAAATAGACAACTAAATTAGTTGTATTAAGTAGCTTTTATATATCAATTTGCACAATAAATAACAAAGGTAGAAATTCAACTGTCATTCAAACATAGAGTATTTGTAAAATAGAAAAAAATGAATTTGATCATCATGAACAACCATTAGTTCAATACTGAAAATGTATTTGTATAAGCCACTAAATTCATTGTATTCTCAAAAATAAATTATCAATAACTCCTTTAAAATCAAGCCAGATACATTGCCTTCTGATGATTAGTTATTGTCAGCTGGTGATATGTTAACATCTGCTGATGATAAGTCAATCTGCTCAACATCGGCTGATGATAAGTCAGGATCTGATTGTGACATGTCAGTTAATGATATGTCAATACTGGCTGATAATAAGTCAATGTCTGCTGATGATGTCAACGTCTGCTAAATGTAAGTCAATATCTGCTGATGATATGTCAGCATCTGCTTGTGACATGTCTGCTGATGATATGTCAACATTTTTTTAACAATGTTCTCATACAAACGTCCTACAGCCATCTAGATTGGCACTCATGCATTTATCTACTTAAAGTATATTCACATTCTACTTTCTACCCTGATAAGTCAGAAGTCTGTTTCCCATTAACATTTCACTTTGCGTCAGAGGCTATGTCAGTACTTTTCCTTACTTTGCCTCAGAGGCTAGTATGTCAGTACTTTTCCATTACTTTGCCTTGGCAGTCTGGGGCCTTGTTGAACTTTGGGTTCCTTGATCACCATTGGTCAAGGGTAGCGCAGTGCTGGGGGTCCAAATGGATCAACCTGTATGACAAAACATGAATCTATAGTAACGTTATTATTTAAAGAATTTTTTGAATGAATAAGCACTACATAACCTTATATATTTATATGCAGACACAACAGTGTCAAAATTACCCTCAGATTTTTTTTACTGCATAATATTCAAAAACTGAAACATGTCTGATATTATAACTGAACAATAAAATTTGTCAAGTTGAATCTTCACTTTATCTATAATCTATTCTCAACTGCAAAAAAACGCTTTCTAAGTAATCATACAACATCACATTTTACAATATACTGTATGAACAATATTTCAGCCAGATCTCAACTTGAGCTGCAAGGAAGGTAGCAGGTTGGGAGTTGCAATAAAAATCTTATTCATCTTTTGTACAATTTTACAGATGAGTAATGGCAATTTTACTGCTATCTATGCAAAACAATGGATGCATTTTAAGTGGCTGGTTGCATATCAGCCTAAATCCCTACCTCTCCCCATCCCAACCTCCTATTGCCAAGGAAGCATACTCTTGTTAACTGACTTTGCTATCTGAGTAAAATAAATTTAAAACAAAAGTGGAATAAACTCACAACTTTCATGAAGCCATATATAGGCATCATAGCATTATATTTGTTTTGTTTTGTTGAATTTTAAGTCACTCTGACATAATTTTAGATCATACTATGACTTTCCTGCTTTAATGGAGACTGTTACCTCACAAATGCTTCTTTCAACACTGTTTCTGGCATAAGCAGCCACCTGGGTAGAATGGTAACCTTTTATACCCAGATGGATGGCATCCTCACAGGATGACCTGAGCTCGGCAAGGTGAAAGGCAAGTAATTCAACGTCAGGAATCCAAATCACTCGGGACACTGAGCAGCTCTCCCCCCACCCCACCCCCAACCACCACCACCTTCTCCCCCATTTTCCCCTACCTATAATATTACACATGATGACCTTAGCGCAAGGTGATGGGCAAGTAATTCAATGTCAGCAACCCAAACCATTCAGGACATAGCCCTGCAGCCCCTCCCCTATTTTCCCCTACTCATAACATTTTTGTATCATTTTGGTCTTATTTTCTATATCAAAACACATAGAGCACAAGTTAATGTTGAATAAAACTCTTAACTGGTTAAATTTCACTGAGCAAAATTTGTTCTAATCTAGACTACTATACAATATAATGCAGAACACAACACGTGATCACCACACAATGGCTTGGTACCTCAAACATACTCCCAGACAGAGATTTCATTATCTATTACCAAAGAAATAACATAATTAAGATGCATAGACTAACAGGTAACTTTCTGCAAGTTTACCTACAAGATATGGATATTTACTTCATGTTTCTCATAGAACCTCAGTTATGTAATGGCGGTCAGTTAACATAAATGTTTTGGCATCAATTCTGCCTTTTTTATTTACAATCTTACGACTTTTAGCCATAATAAATCGAAGAACATGGCATTATATAATGAAAAAAAATCCCTACTGCCTGTGGCATTTTATTATGAAAAATCCCTACTGCATGTGGCATTTTAATATGAAAAATCCCTACTGCCTGTGACATTTTATTATGAAAAATCCCTACTGCATGTGGCATTTTATTATGAAAAATGCCTGTGGCATTTTATTATGAAAAATCCCTACTGCCTGTGGCATTTTATTATGACAAATCCCTACTGCCTGTGGCATTTTATTATGAAAAATCCCTACTGTATGTGGTATTTTATTATGAAAAATCCCTACTGCCTGTGGCATTTTATTATGAAAACTCCCTACTGCATGTGGCATTTTATTATAAAAAATCTGTACTGCCTGTGATTTTGAACCCAGATCACTCGGTTGTTAACCCAAACTGAATGCTCTAACCACTGAGCCAAACATCGACTCTCTGACGCAATTGTCAGAGATTTACAGGCGCTTTGTATATAAATGATCGTAACACTTCCCCTGTTCAAAGTCATTATTTATGATGACGTACAAGCAATTTTGGCTTAAGATATAGTCGGTATCCTGGACGAGACAAAACCTACAGAAAAATTACTCAATCTACAGGAACCGACATTTCCCGTACATAACTCAGTGGTAAAGAATGAATGACTACAGATATAATATCTTTGTCAATTCATTGCAAGAACAACTGGTATGCTAGAGGATATAACTCAATAATGTTTTGCAAGCTTTACTATCAAAACTGAGCTAAATTTACTTGTAGAGAAAACAACTTCAACTTCAAACTTCAAAAAGAACAGATTTCATATGACTAAATTCCCAATCAATACACCTTTGTCAATCAATTCTGTCAATACTTACATTAACTTTAGGGTTAGCTGGTGCTTCAACATGGACATCTGTAGATGTAGGACCATACTGTTTGTGTGCACGTGACCAGTTTGCCTTGATCTCTATATCCAGTCTACTAGATTGTCCCTGTTTGAATGGTTTACCAGTTGATACACAAACCAACTCATCCTTCTGTATTTTTGAGAATTTCGTTACCTAGGTAACAGAATGTGTTTCATGAGTAACATTAGCTCAGTCAGGTAGTTAAATGAATTTATTTTAAACAACAAGAGCTGTCTAATGACAGCGCGCACGACTATTCGAAGAACTGATTGAAGAATGGGGTCAAAATATTTCCACAGATATTCAGACAAAAGAAATAAATAGATTAGACAAACAATGTTCCTGTATTTCTTTATTTTGATAAGTCTTGCACTAAATGGCAATGTATGAACCAATATTAAAGTCCAAAAAGGGCCATAATTCAGTCAAAATAGTTATGTACTCTTGCCTACAGATGGAAATCATAATGATAAACAAGTGTTCAAAGTTTAAAAGCCATATGTCAAATAATTTTGACAAAACGTGGACTTGTATGAAAACAGAACCAATTTCAAAGTCCAAAAAGGGCCATAATTCAGCCAAAATAGATGACAGAGTTATGTACTCTTTCCTACAGATAGAGACTATTATACTAAACAAGTGATAAAAGTTTCAAAGCCATATGTCAAACACTTTACAAAAAATATGAACTGGTACGGAAAACTTAACCAAGATTTACAAGTCAAAAGGGGCCATAATTCAGCCAAAATCCTTGATGGAGTTATGTACTCTTGCCTATAACTGGCCATGGTGATGGTAAACAGGTGTTGAAAGTTTCAAAGCTTTATCTCAAAAGACTTTGTCAAAATTTGAACTGGTACGAAATATTAACCCAGATTTCTAAGTCAAAAAGGGCCATAATTCAGCCAAAATCCTTGATGGAGTTATGTGCTCTTGCCTATAACTGGAAATGGTGATGATAAACAAGTGTTGAAAGTTTCAAAGCTTTATCTCAAAAGACTTTGTCAAAATACGAACTGGTACGAAAAACTTAACCAAGATTTCTAAGTCGAAAGGGGCCATAATTCAGCCAAAATCCTTGACGGAGTTATGTGCTCTTGCCTATAACTGGCCATGGTAATGGTAAACAAGTGTTGAAAGTTTCAAAGCTTTATCTTAGAAGACTTTGTCAAAATATGAACTGGTATGAAAAACTTAACCAAGGTGTGACGCCGACGCCGACACCGACGCTGACGCCGTAGTGAGTAGGATAGCTCTACTTATTCTTCAAATAGTCGAGCTAAAAATGTCTCTAAAAAACACTGAATAAAAGAAAGTAAAAGTAAAAGAAATCAGAGGTATAAATATTTTAAATGTTATATTTTACATAAAAACAAATTAAAATCTTATGATAAATATAATTCTAACACAGCCACATTTATTTTCCTACTTAACAAAAAAGACTGAAAGTGTGTATTAATATGCAATAAAGTCACTGTTTGTATATCACAATTATTACGTCATAGTGTCAAAGATTAGTTGGTTGTTGTCAAATATGTAGACAATAATGCATGATATTGTGCAAGAGTCAAAATAATACATATCTCAACCACTGAGTGATTTTCTCTTGTAGAAAATCTGTTTTTGTTTTGCTCAGATGTGCATTATTACGACACTGCTGTGGCTACTCTTTCATGATATAATTCCTTCACATCTGAACTTTTAACTATGATTTTAATCAATTCTGTGGGGGACTACTTTTCGTGGAATTTGCAATTGCATCAATCTGCAAATATCTGAGGTATATTCTTTCTTCAGAAAGTTCGTTTCACTGATTCTACTCACATACACTCAGAAAATGAGATATACTTTCATGTTAATGGTGAAAAATTTACCATACCTCTTTCCCCTCCATTGTGAAGAACCTTTTGGCAGGTTGCCAAAGATTGAGCCTCATTGTAGCACTATCAAGGAGTTGTTGGAAACTTTCACCCCAGATGTATGTAGCACGTTCAACAGATTCCCCATTAGGATAAGCAAGTATACGTTTCTGAAATAAAATTGCTAAGTTTGTAACCTAGTTAACTCCCAGTAATTCACAAACCCACTAGTCCCCCCCCCCCCAAAAAAAAAAAAAAACCCAGCTGGGTACAGTTTTGAATACTTGGGTTACTTCATTATTCAATATGTGGTTTTCAAACTGGCAGGTCTCGAGACTATCTGACCTTTGTACAACCTGATTTATAAAGTCAAATAGTTTTTTTGGGTTTCATGTTACACTAACACAGTTAAGGTCATATGGTGACTTTTTCAGCTTTTGATGAAGACCACTGAATGCCCTATGAGCACTGATCCCGACAAGGGTGGGTACCTGGGTAGAACCAGTGACCTTTTGTAAACCAGCTGGATGGCTTCCTTACATGGAGCTTTCTACATGTAATGTTTGTAACCCATTTTAATGAGGGGAGATTGATTCAATGGCAGGTACCATAAATCTTAACAAAAATGTACATATCCACTGTATGCTTGAAACTAATATCTATGTCATTTATGACAGCTGACCCATATATTCTGACATTAAGAAACTCGAAATTATCATCTTACAGTATCTCGTTGTTTGTAAAGGCTTTTACTCATGTCTAACACCAACGGAGTTGTTTTCTCTCTTTGGTATTTCTTCACTTCAGCAAGATGCTCCTAGAAATGACAAAAATATTTAAATATAATATATGTATAATGTAAAATAAATGTATGCTTTATTTAAAGTGATGTATGATTAACAGACAACATGCATTACAAAGCTCTTGCAGCACTAACAAGGAATCCAGAAACTGACCTGGGTTTAATTTACTTCCTAGTACCACCCTTTAAATAATGATTGCCAATAAAGGGACCTACCAACATCAGTTTTTATATATGATTACGTTAAGCTTACCTGTAGTTTATGTACAGTGTCATGTTTTTGTTGTTCCTCAGCAGTTGGTTCCTCCCAATGACCTTCAACTATCACAGGTTTATTACTGTTCTTTGTACCCTTGTACTCTCCTGGGCTCAACTCATCCAGTCTTCTTCCTAAAGAAAAAAGATACATCCAGATAATATCATGTTGCAACATTCCTTTTGTATGAGCTGGTTCGATTCAAAGAATATTTGTTTTTGTAAAATCAAGTAATAACCAATCAGATCCTGGAGTTTATGAGTTGTCTCCCTTTTAAGCTTCATGACCTTGAACTCTGGTATCTGCTGAAATTCTCAATATATCTTAATGGTTTTCTTGTTTTGTCTGTCTAATTTATTTGTGTTTAATATACAAGTTTCAACAAGCAAATTTACATTCTTACAAATGAATACCTTTCATTTGCCGGAGTACATGTTTCTCAATGTCCAACTCGACTGACACGGCTGACCTGAATGCCCTCTTCTTCTTTCTGTTCTCCATCTTGGACTCAACAACTACAAAAATTATAACACTTGTTTAAAATATCCTTACCCACATTTCAAAAATTAAGTTGAACAACCTAATTTTTGCAATTTTACAGAATCAGCGTGGAATTGTATTATAAACTATTTTTAACTGATTGATCCAACTAATTTATTACAGTGTTTTTTCAATATATAAACTATTCACCAATCTAAATGTCACAGAGAGTTGTAGTCTGTCATTGAATAATATGGTTACTATGGTTACAATGATTATGACAAGGTGATAAAAATCAATGTTTATACTAACCTTCTGGTGGAACAAAAGGTTTGCCGCTGGATACCCATATCTCTATTGGATAGCGAAGAATAGTTTCCTCCGAGGGTAGACGCACTTGACTCAGCAAATATTCTCTTTGTCGAGATGTCTTATCTGCCTCCTTATCGTCTGTTTCTATTTATAGAACATAACATCATCTGTTTCTATTTATAGCACACAACTCAACTGCTCAAAAACAAATTAATAAAAGCTTTTCTCAAATTTTAGTATTTATTTCTGATTATCAGCAAAGTCAACTTTCAAAACACATTTTTAGTCAATGATCATGTTAAAGATTCACGTTGTAAATGTCACATGTCAGTGCATTTCTGTTGAAATATGACTACTGAAAGAAATGGATGTTTTTAACTGTAGCCATATAATGAATGCGTAACTGCATAGATCTTGATTCTATAAGCATTGTTATGTCCTTCAGACCTGTACTAGTATAACGTCATGCTAAGACCATAATTACCTCCTTTGTCTGGCCCCTCTCCCACGTCATCTTGCCCCTCCCCTTCCTTCTCCTGTCCTTCCCCTTCACCTCGCTGCAGGTTTTCATCCTCATCTTAAAAAAAAAAAATGTATTTGATAATCAAAATGTCCAAACAAGATGCTTAGCAAGTGCATCGGTTTTTCATGCACTTCACAGAAAAACTGGATTTACTGATGTTAAGAACAAATTTTCAATTTATAAAATTTACTTTCTTAACATGTTTATCTTGAAAATTGTTATCACTGGGAAACATTTCTAATCTCCTCAACAAAATAGCTGATGAATAAACTATAACCCCATTTCACTACATATACTTAATAATTAAGCAATGTTTTGAACAGATTTTTTTTGTTTTTACTCTCCTGGTTCTTCGCTACCTGGAGATTTTAAGTGATATTTTGTGTCTACTCTCCAAGGTCCCTGTAATTTGTCAAATTCTTCAAAGATTCCAATCCAACTTAAACTTAATTGAAAATAGCAGCTCTTACATTGTTTACCCTGGTATAGTTTTTCCAGATGATCCGCCATCAAGGTTTTGTAGTTCTGTATCGCCCAGTCAATGAGGTCCTCTATCTCAACAACCATTGTACCGTCCTCCGTGTACATACGTACTGCCGCCTGGTTTAGTCCTAGACGCAGTGTACACTGGTTCAGTATCTGTGAAATAAATACACAGAAATGTTTTATCTTACCAACTGCTTAACCAAATTACCTACCATATTTATCCATCTATAAGATAATCGTTCTATATGACGGGTTCCTTTAATAACTTCAAAATCAGCAAAATTTTGCAGACTCATATAAATACATATGGTTTTATGAAACTGAGGCAACACAATATGTCTAACTTTTAGTCTTATAGGTGAGTAATATGGTACATGTATATCAAAATATTTAGGTTGAGCAGCCTACCATTCCTATGACATAGACAGTTTAAATACAGAATTTTTGCAAAGACCAGCATTATGAAGAAAAGTGTTGGAAACAGAATGTGACTATCATATGTATATTACTACAGTCCAGTCCTGAGAAGAATTTGCTACCATAGGTCAGTTTCTACCAAGGCAAAAAAAAAAATCACTCAAGATTAAATTATAGATTATCTCCCCTCAATTATTTACTCCATCATACTCAAGTCATATATTATCTCCCCTTAATTACACAAAACCTCGTATTAATTCCCAATGCCCCTAAATTACAAAAAGTATAGTAAAAGCACTGATATATAAGCTTTTAATTACTTACACCAATTATGCTTGAACCACAGATTATCTCCCCTGGTCTCATTCTACCTTCTCCATTCTTGTATGCTAGCACTTTTACTGTCTGAACAGTCTTTGCTACATTAATTTCCTTTGTTATCACCCTTGCACTGGTCTCCTAAGATAGTTTAGCCAATTTTTCCTCCCATTCTTGCAATGTAAGTTCATACTCGTGTGCAGACAGATCGACTTTACCATTAACAACATTGAAACTACCAATCTGCTGTAGGCCTAACTTCTTTGCTGAAATGTTACAAGAATTAAAGAATGAGACATCCGTTTAAAACACTGTTTTGACATTCAGGACCGTAAGTTAAAGACCCTTTGAATCTGAAATGGTTTACCCTATCTTACATAATGAAAATGGAAGCCATAGAAATAACAATATTACAATTCTGGATCTGTACAAGGAACAATGACTCACCATTGCCCATTGCACAAGAAAACTGTGTATTTTCTGGTAGTTTTGAAATCTTATATCTGCCTCTCATAGCACGTGCACAAGACATGCAAACCTTGATGCGCTTCAATGTAGCCCTGTCAGTTGATGTTTGCATGGGGACATCAGCTGTATAGCCCTACAAGACAAATGATATAATGGTGAATGATTTAGTGATTTTACATCACGCCAACATAATTCAACTAATTTGATGACTTTTCTGCTGGTAATAGCACAGGAAGGCCCAGAACGTCTCTTTTGGCATTATTTTGGGCAAAGCAGGCACCAGTGTAGAACCCCATACTCTTGCCTACTTAACTAGGTATTACAAGATCATCTTATCTTTTCTCTTCTCTAATGTACCGACAAGCTACATATGCACATTGTGATGTTATATTATGACATCATATGCTGTATGTGTGATGTATATGTTTGAAAATGCTGCAATGAGATAAACAGTAGGCAAGAAAAATGATCTTTCTTGTCCAAGTAGGAAGGTGTTTTCCTAACCCTTGGATTAACACACATAAAAACCCTTGCTATCACTTGATTTTCCATTCTTCAATGTCTGTTGAGGTGGAAAAAGCTTATGTTACACATATAGGCATGTAAGATCCACAAAGTCATTATCTTTTGTCAAAACTATTTCAAGTGGAGTTTCGAACCACAGAGGTCAGGGGCAAGCAATTCAACAAATAATGTCTGGTAGTGCATTCATCAAATTTTGAAGTACACAATTTATACATACTGGCTGGTCAATCTTTGAAGTGTTTGCAATAGCGTATGTACAGACATCGGCCTTGTTGGCAGCGGTTATCTCCTTGTCCGGAAGATCTGCGTAAAATGCATGAATAAATCCAGTTTCAGCATCGTATCTCCATCTTTGGTGAGCTTTACCAAACTCGTTAGTTCTACGACTCTGCAACGTAACCTTGCACCCAAAGAAGGTCAAAGGTCGACCTTCCTCATCTTCCGCAAAAGGTTCATTATTTGGCATGGAAACTGTGAGCACTGCTTGTTGACTATGTCTAGGACGAATTTCTCTGTAACAGAATGACCTTTATTTTTTCATTCTGTTCACTTGCAAATTCTAACATACAAATAATATATAGGTATTGTTATACACATGCATTTCCGTATATACAATTCCTTTGTAACTACAGTGGTTAAACCAAAGAAGTATAAAACACACAGAATGGCAACTGGCTGTAATCTCGCATGAGCTCGTGTCAGAGCTTGATTCGGCGTTATCTTACTAAAAACAAACATCGGCGAGCATGGAGTTACAATTTGTACCTTTAAAACTACATCTAAAATACATGTTAGCTTCTAAACCAAAATTAGTTTAATTTGAAATGGTCTTAAGACACGAAGTCGCGTGTTTTTTTTTTGCCATCGAAAGAAGCGTGGTCATACGGTGATAATTATTTTACCGATGAATAATTGCTTTCGCATACAAAATGGCGCGTGGAGAAAGCGCCACTTCCGGTAAACGAGATCTCGTTTTTTTGTCACGGGAGGTTGGCGAGATTTGCTCTATATGCCTTTCAAGTTGCCAATCTATTTATTTTTATAGCTCTTTGGTTAAATATTCATTAATGTCACATGCTACATGATGGCACATCTCTTAAAACAGCCCCACAACCTTAAAAATAGCACATAATTCTAAAAAAAAAAATCTTACAAATATGTTAAAGACATATACATGTATACAATATCATGAATATCCAACTGATATACTTGCAACATTATTCAAAACTAGAGATGCTTTTGAGAAAAGCGCATGTCTCCCACAACTGCCCCTATGAAAAATGTTAGTTTCTCTAGATGTTTTAGACGAGTCGATCCAATTAGATGGTCTGGATGAGTGAATCCAATAAGTAATTCAAGGGCCATAAATCAAAAGTGCCTAGGCAGATTTGGCTAGTTATCGAACTTGGGTAAGGTCTTATGGCCAAACACATTTTGTTCACGTTTGGTGAAGATCGGATGAGAAATGTTCGACTTAGAGAGCGGACAAGAGTAAACAGACGGATTTTTTCGGTAATTCAAGGGCCGTTACCCTAAAGTGCCTAGACCGATTTGGCTAGTTATCGAACTTGGCCGAGGTCTCATGGTCAAACACATTTTGTTCAAGTTTGGTGAAGATCGGATGAGAAATGTTCGACTTAGAGTGCGGACAAGTGTAAAAAGGCCGATTTTTCGATAATTCAAGGGCTGTAACTCCAAAATGTCTAGACTGATTTGGCTAGTTATCAAACTTGGCCGAGGTCTCATGGTCAAACACTTTTTGTTCAAGTTTGGTGAAGATCGGATGTGAAATGTTTGACTAAGAGTGCGGACATGAGTAAAAAGGCCAATTTTTCGATAATTCAAGGGCCGTAACTCCAAAATGCCTGGACCGATTTGGCTAGTTATTGAACTTGGCCAAGGTCTCATGGTCAAACACATTTTGTTTAAGTTTGGTGAAGATTGAATGAGAAATATTCGAATTAGAGTGCGGACAAGAGTAAAAAGACCGATTTTTGGTAATTCAAGGGCCATAACTCCAAGACGCCTGGCCCGATTTGGCTAGTTATCGAACTTGGCCGAGGTCTTATGGTCAAACACATTTTGTTTAAGTTTGGTGAAAATCGGATGAGAAATGTTCGACTTAGAGTGCGGACAAGCTTTGTGACAGACACACACACACAGACTGGAGTAAATCAATATGTCTCCCACACCACTGTGTGGTGGGAGACATAAATATATATTATGGTCTCCAAATAATCATGTTTTTGTAATCAGATTTGTAATGTTATAAGCATTATCGCACATTTTCTCATTTATATTTTCAGTACAGTACAGTTTCAGTACAGTAAAATATCACATGTACCTCAAGATGTCAATATCATCCCCAAATGCATGTGACATGTACATACTGTATAACTCACAAAGACCATTAAGTGTGACAAACATTTACCCATTTTCTCTCATAAGCCACTGCTGGTATATATCGTCTGGTCTTCTCTTTACTAGATGAACTTCGACAATACGTCCCTCAGTCTCTGACACACCTAGCACCAGCTGGCGGTTATTTGCCAGCGCAATATAACCATCTTCATACACAAACCTCTGTAGCGTATCTCGTGAAATCTTTGTTACTGCTTTACGTCTAAAAGGATGTAAAAATATTAACTTATATAATCTCAAATATATTCCTGGTGGGCTCATACCCAACAATTTAGCTTTTCACTTAATGAAGACTTACTTGTATTTCTCATACATCTCCCTGTCAGTAAACTTATTTGCCTCAGGATCATTGTCAAAACTGTTATTAACGTTAACAAGTCGTTCCCACGGCCACTTAAGATTGTTCAAAGGCTGTTCAGATTTATCATGCGATTTCTGATGGAACCTGAACCTTTTTTCAGTGTCGTCAATCTCCTCCACATTCCTGGTAATACAAATAAATACAATGAAGACAAACACCAGAAATTAAGTATTATTTCATATAAATCATTCCTTGATAAAAATCATTCCTCACTAAAACTCAGATTCTAAGTACTTTAATTGGGAAAAATATGTGCCTTGAGCAGAGTTAATCCCTTTAAGCTATTTTACTGCTTTTAAAATTTTGCAAAAATTTTGTTCTTTATATACATATGAATAGATCTGATTTTCAATAAATGGTGCTGAACTCTTTGGCAACATTAGCTCGATATAATTTCCCCCAAATTCGTACTTTATACACCATTTAAATCTTTTAACGACATGGTAACATCATAACCATGTGATGAGTAGAAGTGTTCATGAAGCTGTTTTAACTGCTTATTCTAGGATACTTTTCATAAAAAATGTATAAAATGACTGCAGAAAATCTTACTGTAATTGAGGGTTGGAATCGACACTAGGTGGTTTTCCTGAGGCCATACTCTGTCTATCGATTTCTACGTCATCATCATCCTTGGACCATTGTCGGTTCACGATGACGGGCACACCCGGAGCCATACTCGGGTCCACTTGTAGAACATATTCTGCATTACAAAAATCAAATACAAATTATGATTTCTTCACCTGTGATACCTAGGCCCTACATTCAACAACATTCAAAACAATTCATTGGGAAATGAAGCACAATCATTGTGTAAGGGTTTTTCAAAGGGATCAAATATGGACTGTAAAAACTAATTTGCAAATACAACATCTCAAATTATAAATAAATGTTAAAGTCCAAATTGATTTCATTTGAAGAAGTTATATATAGCTGTCACACATCAAATTCACATGAAGTCTATTGATCAACATCATCTTTTGATATTTGTGCATTCTTGAAGATGTTACCCAAACATGCTTTGGAACATGACGCTAATTTACTATTCTTACAGTCTATGTTAAAAGCATTTGATAATTTCAGAGATCTAGAACTTGAGAAGTTTACAGCATTTGATTAATTATAATGTTTAACAATGTAAAAAAGAAACACTATAGCTGCGTTTGACCTCAACACACTTTAATCATGCCCATGTCTTTCATACCTATATTGAGACCAATCATCCTAAGTATATACCGGTACTTACTTTCGGGGTTTCTCAGCGCA
This sequence comes from Mercenaria mercenaria, assembly GCF_021730395.1. Lineage (NCBI taxonomy): Eukaryota > Metazoa > Mollusca > Bivalvia > Venerida > Veneridae > Mercenaria > Mercenaria mercenaria. The sequence goes on along the minus strand of NW_026463201.1, from coordinate 14,068 downwards.
GCATACTGTCTCATCTTGGCAACATCCTGAGATATCTGAGACAACAGGTATCGTCGCTGCTGTTCCATTTTGGTGAGATGAGGGTCGGTCCAGATCTCTCCACATGATACATACACCAGCTGGTCACGTTTCAACGTTTTCAATGAGAAATGTTCGTTACCGTTCTCATCAAACAGTCGCCGCCCAGCAAATGGAAGACTGAGTAGTGATGTGCAATGGTCGAGGAACTGATGAAAGATTAAATGCATTGAACACATAAAATGTTTAGTCTATAAATAACTCATTTGTTTATACTGTTTTGTTAACATGCTTTCTAAGCATCATGTAACTGATTTCATGAATCAAATTTACAGAGAATCTATTTTTCTGAGGTGTCCTTCAAATCATACAAGACCTTAGTCAGCATAAGAAAAATGATTTTTTTTTTACAATTTTGTCAGAGGTTTATACACCAGCCCAGACTACTACTATATTTTTAAAATGATGTGTCTGGCCAGAAATGAATGTAAGCATTTCTCATGTCTAAGATAGGCAGCTGGAATTAATTTATTGTAAAATAGAATTAACTTTTAGTCTTTAACTAACAAAGCCTGTGTAAGAATGTCAGTTAGGTTTAGGTATAATCATCGTGAAACATAGAAGTGTAACAAATTTAGAATAATTCACTGGCTGTAGGACATGTATTTCCTCTTACGAACCAACTTAATCAAACCATGTCTGCTTTCAACTTGCTTGGCAGTATTTATGCTCCCAAAGGATGTAGGGGAGGGTCGATCACTAATGTTGTAAGATTGGGTCCAACCCTTTTGCTTTTCAGTGTTTCGTAAAGGTTTTTGTTTCTGTATATACATGTATATATAAGCAATAAAATATTATTAAACTTCCAAAGGATTAACTTACAGATTTAAATCAATACAGGAATGGACTGTCCAAATTGAAAGATTGACAAGTTCATTATAAAACTTTAGCAGGGTAAGGGTTAATTGATACAATTCATAGACCATTTTGCCTAATGGGGCCGATTTTATTACTGCTAGTCATGTAAAGAAAAGCTCTTTTAATGGAATGTGTTTATACAGCAAAATGTTCAGGCAGGCTTAAAGTGGTCACTTTATAAGAAAGTTGTTACTACAGGTGGTCACAAGTACGATGTTGACTGCAGCTTATTTTGATAATGAAAAATAATTATTATTATACCTGATTTATAGCGCTCTTTTAATCATAAACACATTCAAAGGTGCTTTACATATAGCAAACGCAGCCGCACAGGGCACAAAATCCATCCTCTACTAGTACAGACATAGAGCGATCTGACCAGCAGGACCGAGTGTGATAAAGCCCCCAGAACAAACAGAGAGAAATCCTTTTTAGATGCAGACTTGTCCGGCTTACTTAGCCTAGCTCTTTGCGAATAAATAGACTGATTCTTTACCGTGCCCGGTGTATAGCACTGATACACGCAAGGCACTCTTTCCTGGGAAGAAACAGTACAGGCCTCTTAGTTAGGTTGGAGACACTCAGGAGCATCTCAGAAATTTCCAGTGCTTGGACCGCGATTCGAACCCCGGACCTCTGGATTGACAGTCAAGCGTGTTACCACAAGACCACTGGCCCACCTATCAAAATAATGTGCATTAATGCACTTCATTCTATCTAAATTATAACCAAAACTTAAAAGAGCCACTGATGCTGAAGAAAACAGAGTTTCACAATATACTAAAGTTTACCATATTGAGAGAGCCATCTGCGTTCACTGGCCACGACACTGCTTGTTTGTTCCATTCTGGGTTTGTATCATCATTAAACTTCTACTGTCCAAGGTTTTTAAATTTCTCTTGTTTCAGGGCAAACCTTAAATGTAAAATATCATACACATGTACATGTATATACTGATATGAAAACATAATAGTGTAGCTTGATTCAAATCATGTAAAAAAGTAATGTGCTTAAATATTACAGTACACTGGAAAAATTTCTATGTGCATATTCAGAACATGCATATGCAGTGACCTCATTTAATAAATATGTGGGCAGGAGGGTTTGTGGTTTGGGCCTAAACAGCTACTTGATGGAGAAACGAATTCACTGATTAATGCAAGCAAGAAATCAAAAAAAAAAAAAAAAAAAAAATCAGCCCATTCTGAAATTTATTTATTGCACAGTAAAATGTACTGCTTTTCATTCATCACTTGTATATATAAACATTAACGGTCAGATTCAAGTGTTGTATTAATTCGTGTCTTGAATGTGTTTCAATTAAACAATAACACCTTCTATTAATTTAACAAGGCAGTCTAAAAGACTGAATATCCCCCGCCGCTCTTATGGATAGTAAAAGGGTTGATGGTATTTGGTGGTAGCACTAAACATTTGAGTTGTGACCTTGACCATGAGCCGGCATGGGTGAATTTTGAGTTCTACACATCAACTTGATAAGGGAAATATTACAGCCAAGTCATATCAAAATCCTTCAAACCGGACACAAAAGGGAAGGCCCAAACCTTTGAGCTCGAGTTGTGATCTTGACCTTTAGCAAATATGGCTGACTAATGAGTTCTACACATTGTCTTGATGAGCTTTTCAATTACCAAGTTTCATGAAAATCCTTCGAGGGGTTTAGGAGATACAGAGCGGACACAGAATGGAAGGCTCAAACCTTTGACCTTGAGTTGTGACCTTGACCTTGAGCTGACATGACTGACTCATGAGTTCTGCACATCTTGTCTTGATGAGGTGATCATTTGACCCAAGTTTCATGAACACCCTTCTATGGGTTTAGGAGTACAGAGCGGACAGCGATAGACCACTGCATGCTAGTGATTTTTCAACGTCTGCTGGTGACAGATTATTGTATGCTTGTGATACTTCATCGCCTACTGGTGAAAGGTCATCGTCTCCTGGTGATATTTCCTCTAATTCACACACAAAGTATTGTTATACCTATATCTGAAAGTCAACATTCATAGAAAACCCACCAAGTAATTAAAAGGTCCGCTAGTCCAAAATACTGCTTGACCCAACGTCCGCACGTCTGAAAGTCTGAAAATCATCACTTATAGCAAATCCGCCAAGTAATTCAAACGTCCTCTACACCAACATACTGCTAGACACCTGGCCCGCACGTCTGAAAGTCAACATTCATAGCAAACGAACTAAGTAATTAAAAGGCCCGCTAGTCCAAAATACTGCTAGACCAAACGCCCGCACGTCTGAAAATCATCTTTTATAGCAAATCTGCCAAGTAATTCAAACGTCCGCTACACCAACATACTGCTAGACACCTGGCCCGCACGTCTGAAAGTCAACATTTATAGCAAACCCACCAAGTAACTAAAAGGCCCGCTAGTCCAAAATACTGCTAGACCCAACGCCCGCACGTCTGAAAATCATCACTTATAGCAAATCCGCCAAGTAATTTAAACGTCCTCTATACCCGCATACTGCGGTCAACATTCATAGCAAACCGTTCTGTAGTTTAAAGGTCTTCTAGTCCAAAATAATGCTAGACCCATTCCCCGCATGTCTGAAAGTCAGCATTCATAGCAAACCGCCCAGTAGTGTAAAGGTATTCTAGTCCAAAATAATGCTAGACCCAATACCCGCACGTCTGAAAGTCAACATTCATGGCAAGCCGTCCAGTAGTTCAAAGGTATTCTAGTCCAAAATAATGCTAGACCCAATACCCGCACGTCCCGAAAGTCAACATTCATAGCAAGCCGGCCCAGTAGTTCAAAGTATTTCTAGTCCAAAAATAATGCTAGACCAATCCCCGCACGTCTGAAAGTCATCATTCATAGCATGCCGCCCAGTAGTTCAAAGGTATTCTAGTCCAAAATAATGCTAGACCCAATCCCCGCACGTCTGAAAGTCAACATTCATAGCAAGCCGCGCAGTAGTTCAAAGATATTCTAGTCCAAAAATAATGCTAGACCCAACCCCGCACGTCTGAAAGTCAACATTCATGGCAAGCCGTCCAGTTGTTCAAAGGTATTCTAGTCCAAAAGAATGCTAGACCCAATCCCCGCACGTCTGAAAGTCAACATTCATGGCAAGCCGTCCAGTAGTTCAAAGGTATTCTAGTCCAAAATAATGCTAGACCCAATCCCCGCACGTCTGAAAGTCAACATTCATAGCAAGCCGCCCAGTAGTTCAAAGGTATTCTAGTCCAAAATAATGCTAGACCCAATCCCCGCACGTCTGAAAGTCAACATTCATAGCAAGCCGCGCAGTAGTTCAAAGATATTCTAGTCCAAAAATAATGCTAGACCCAACCCCGCACGTCTGAAAGTCAACATTCATGGCAAGCCGTCCAGTTGTTCAAAGGTATTCTAGTCCAAAAGAATGCTAGACCCAATCCCCGCACGTCTGAAAGTCAACATTCATGGCAAGCCGTCCAGTAGTTCAAAGGTATTCTAGTCCAAAAATAATGCTAGACCCAATCCCGCACGTCTGAAAGTCAACATTCATAGCAAGCCGCCCAGTAGTTTCAAAGGTATTCTAGTCCAAAATAATGCTAGACCCAATTACCCGCACGTCTGAAAGTCAACATTCATAGCAAGCTGCCCAGTAGTTCAAAGATATTCTAGTCCAAAATAATGCTAGACCCAATCCCCGCACGTCTGAAAGTCAACATTCATAGCAAGCCGCCCAGTAGTTCAAAGGTATTCTAGTCCAAAATAATGCTAGACCCAATCTCCGCACGTCTGAAAGTCAACATTCATAGCAAGCCGCCCAGTAGTTCAAAGGTATTCTAGTCCAAAATAATGCTAGACCCAATACCCGCACGTCTGAAAGTCAACATTCATAGCAAGCCGCCCAGTAGTTCAAAGGTATTCTAGTCCAAAATAATGCTAGACCCAATCTCCGCACGTCTAAAAGTCAACATTCATGGCAAGCCGTCCAGTAGTTTAAAGGTCTTCTAGTCCAAAATAATGCTAGACCCATTCCCCGCATGTCTGAAAGTCAGCATTCATAGCAAACCGCCCAGTAGTTCAAAGGTATTCTAGTCCAAAATAATGCTAGACCCAATACCCGCACGTCTGAAAGTCAACATTCATGGCAAGCCGTCCAGTAGTTCAAAGGTATTCTAGTCCAAAATAATGCTAGACCCAATACCCGCACGTCTGAAAGTCAACATTCATAGCAAGCCGCCCAGTAGTTCAAAGGTATTCTAGTCCAAAATAATGCTAGACCCAATCTCCGCACGTCTAAAAGTCAACATTCATGGCAAGCCGTCCCAGTAGTTTAAAGGTCTTCTAGTCCAAAATAATGCTAGACCCATTCTCCGCATGTCTGAAAGTCAGCATTCATAGCAAACGCCCAGTGTGTAAAGGTATTTCTAGTCCAAAATAATGCTAGACAATTTACCCGGCACGTCTGAAAGTCAACATTCATGGGAAAGCAGTCCAGTAGTTCAAAGGTTTATAGTCCAAAATAATGCTTTAGACCCAATACCCGCAACGTCTGAAAGTCAAATTCATAGCAAGCGCCCAGTAGTTCAAAGATATTTAGTCCAAAAATAAAGCTAACCCAATCCCCCGCAACGTCTGAAAGTCATCATTTATAGCATGCCGCCCAGTAGTTTCAAAGGTATTCTAGTCCAAAATAATGCTAGACCCAATACCCGCACGTCTGAAGTCAACATTCATGCAAGCCGGTCAGTAGTTCAAAGATTATTCTAGTCAAAATAATTATGCTAGACCCACCCCGCACGTCTGAAAGTCAACATTCATGGCAAGCCGTCCAGTTGTTCAAAGGTTATCTAGTCCAAAAGATGCTAGACCCAATCCCGCACGTCTGAAAGTCAACATTCATGGCAAGCCGTCCAGTAGTTCAAAGGTATTCTAGTCCAAAATAATGCTAGACCCAATCCCCGCACGTCTGAAAGTACTTCATAGCAAGCCGCCCAGTAGTTCAAAGGTATTCTAGTCCAAAAAAAATGCTAGACCCAATCCCCGCACGTCTGAAAGTCAACATTCATAGCAAGCCGCCCAGTAGTTCAAAGGTATTCTAGTCCAAAATAATGCTAGACCCAATCTCCGCACGTCTGAAAGTCAACATTCATAGCAAGCTGCCCACTAGTATAAAGGTTTTCTAGTCCAAAATACTGCTTTTCAAACTAAAAATTTACATTATTGGATTAGGGATACGACAAGTTCACTCAACAGTTTCAGTTTTGAATAAGGGGTAAGTACAGTAGTTCAATAGAGACCTTCAGACTATACGACAGTAGTATATAACGAGGCGTTTCGGAGAGTTGGGGCAATGGTGCAATGGGGCAATGGTTCATTGGGGCAGCAACTAATCTGACTTAATCCCTAAGCCGACATAATCCCTAAACCGGCTTTCCCCCCTTTAATGCGTAATCGTTGTGGAGTGTGTCAGAATTCGAGATCTATATAGCAATAATATTTGAATATGTTTAATTCTGGAAAAATTGTCTGACCTACAACCTAAGGTGCTGCGACCTATTGTTCCATTATAATAAATTATACGTCACCTTATACAATAAAATGCTAACAAAGTAATGTTATCCACTATGATTCATTTTTGGGAGATTAAAATTATCTACGAGCGTTCTTAATTTCATTTTCAGTTCTGATTTGTGTTTAAAACAGCGCGGTCTTAAAAACTATTTAAAAATTAGAAAAAAAATACAAACGGAATATTTTGTATAATACAAACGAAAGCGGTAAGCACATTTTACTTTGTTATTATTTGCAAAGTTTATCATTATCTTATTCATTTCCCCTTATTTTAAGTGACTGAAAATAAACACCGCAGCCGGTTTTACAAATGCAATGATTATATCTTTTTCTTTTTCATTTACGACTATGATACAGAGAACTACCATACGCACTTATTCTTCAACAATATCGAATCAACCGGTGCAAATTTAAAAATTAATTCGAAAGTTGAATGTTCAAAACTCAGATAAAGCTAATGTCTGTTTAGATGAAATACATAATTACACTAACAGAAAATCTCTACCCACAATATCACGCATGAACGTTTTAGTTATAGCGATAAAGGGAGGTAATCACAAAAATAGATTCACTAAAATTCTCCACTCTGATCTTTGGCAGCTTCATCAGAAAAGGTTGGTTCTGTTCCGTTCCGTTAAGTAAACATTTGACTTTCCATGTACATATTTTTCATTATTTTCAACCAGCACTTTATTCATCTTTCTGTGGCTATAGTAGACAACGGAAATATTCCTTATTCACCATAAACTGCACAAGTCGGCGTTTGTTTCCGGTCCCCTCGTACATATTTGTAAAATCTTTAATGTAGTTTAACAACATCTTTATAATTATAGATAACCAATATTTCAGATCCGTACAATAACAAGGAACATCCAGAGAATCAAACAATAAAAGTTTTGTTTTCATATTCTATTTTATAAATACAAGGGCTTTTGTTTTATTTGCATTTATTTTAAGATACTTGATCAACTTCAATGCGCAATCGTTGACAATCGGGATTGTAAAGTAAAAAGCGCCACCTGAGTAACGAAAACCAACCTGTACTGTAGAAAAACAATAAGTGACATTCTATTATAGGATGATGCACTACCTCTATTGTAACGTTAATCACAAGTAATAACACCAACATATATGGGAGAACGAAAATATGTATTAGTATTACACTAACACAAAACGAAAAGATTAAATAATAATTACGAAATATTCTGTATTATACAAACGAGATATAGCGATAAGCGCATTTTACTTTATTATTATTTACACGTTTATCATTATCTTATTTATTCCCCATAATTTTAAGTAGCTGAAAAGAACCTACCTCCGATTGACCTTCTATGTTGTTTTTTTTTTCTTGGTTTTCCTGTCTCAGAATTTATAAAATCTAACACAAAGTTTCAAAGTCATTTAATGCATAATATAGTACAAATGATAACAGTTAAATACCTATATGAAATCTTAAATATAGTTTAACAACATCTTTATACTTATAGGTAACCAATATCTCTGATCCGTACAACAATACGGAAACCACCAGAGAATCAAACAATAAAAGTTTTGTTTTCATATTCTATTTTATAAATACACGGGTTTTTGTTTTATTTGCTTTTATTCTAAGATACTTAGTCAACTTCAATGCGCAATCGTTGACAAACGGGATTAAAGTAAAAAGTTCCATCGGAGTAACGTAAAACTAATCTCTATTATAGGAAAAACAACAATAAGTAAACATTCTATTATAGGATGATACATACCAATGTCGAAACGTTAAAACGTAAAGAATAACACCAACGTTAATATATAATATAGTGTAACTGCAACATTAAAACACGAATGGTGGATAGGATAATCTTGTTAGGCATTTAATCTAGTAAACGAAGATATATTTTGACTTGTTCGTCTCATAGAGGGGAGCAAAGTGTAAATGCGAGTAAAAAACTTTACAAAGTTATTACTGTAGAACAAAATTATGTATGTATTAGTATTATACTAAAACAAAACGAAAAGTTTTAATAATAAAAGCGTTGAAGAGATACTAGATTAACTGAAAATGTAATACGTTAAAAAATCAAAGCGCTAAACGTACTGAAGTAATTTAAAGGGACGTTAAAATTTGTTCTTAAAATTGTAAAACTAAAAGTTGGGTGGTTGTTTAAAGGTTGAAAACAACAGTTTTTCTTTAAACTGCATAGCTTTAAACCTGGGATACTTCATTTGTTTTTTTAACAAATCAAACTTAAGCTTCATATAGTGAACATTCTGAATAACATGTTTTATCTTAAAAAAACTGACAAAAAGGGGACAAGCGCTATTCAGGGAGATCTTCTATCTTCCCGGGCTCAAGTTGATTGGGCCAACCAATCTAAATTTACAAAAGGGTTTAACGTGTTTTAATGGCAAAAGCTAGTACAATATTTCTTACACCATACCCTTTTTTAAAAGGGGCAAATGTTTTTAAGCTTTTTTCCTCCCTACGCGAGTGCCCGTAAAAAGAAATGATTTTCAAAAACCCCTTCATTTTTTAAATTGGGTTAACAAACATGTTCAATGATTAACAAGTAAACACTTTAGAATAGACCTGTAATATAAGATTTTAATTCGGCCCAAAATCTTTCAATTTTTTTCATCAATAAAGTACCCTTTTCAATAGTGTTAATGGTTTTTTTTGGGTGAGTCAGGGGAGTGTTATTTTCCGATTTTGTTAAAATTTCACAAATAATTACAACGTATTGAAAATTATTTTCATTATGTACGATTTCAATTATTTTTAACTTTTTTTTTATGTTTTTAAAGGGTTAAGTATACAAAAATTAAATAGCAAGGGTGATCTCTATAAAAAAAAAAAAAAAAAACTTGGTCTAAAGAAAGTTGTTAAATTAGGCTGTAAAAAGGATAGTAAAATTTCTCCGCTGTCTACCCATTCAAAAATTTAAAATTTGGTAAAGAAAAAACGGTAAAAGCGTGGGTTTTCAATAGTCACTAAAGATGAAAAAATTATACGGTTAAAAAATCAAAAAACGCTAAAAGTCTGAATAATTTAAAAGGGAAAAAGGTTAAATTTATTTAATCATTTATAAAATGGAAAATTTAGATGAAAAGGTTTAAAAAATACTTTTTAAATTTTAGTCGGGAAAATTCCTCGTTTTTAGGGAAGTCTTTTAGCAAAATCGGTGCCTTCTAACGCGTAAAAAACAGGTAATGAAAATATCAAAATAAAATCGAAAAGTAAAGGAAATTTTTCACTAAGGGAAGAAAAATTGATGAAAAGTCTTTGTTAGTCGTTTTTTTTGTTTTTTTTTTGAAAAAAAGTTTCTCATTTTATTTGACAATCGTCTTTGGTTTTTTTATGTTTTGAGAAAGGGGGATAAGAATACAAAAATTAAATTCCCCAGGAGTGATCTCCTTAAAAAAATTTAAAAAAAACAAACAAAAAAAAAAAAATTGGGTCTGAATAAAGCTAGTCAAATTTTAGGCTCTAAAAAGGTATGTAAAATACTCCGCTGTCTGTTATTTAAATTTTAATTTTTTGGTAAAAAAAAACGGGAAAGAGTGGTTGCGATAGTCACACTAAAGGCTCTTAATTTAAAATCGAACGTTATTAAATGGGCGAAGCAAATGTTTTGTCTCGAAACCCAAGTGTGTATTCAGGTTCTTTTACAATTAAAGTATGCTGGTAGTCGTGATACGCTTGAATGGTGCATTTTATCAACTTGTTTTGGGTGTAGCAAAGGTTGGCTGTCACAAAAGGATAATATTGTTTAATAAAAAACCCAGCGTGCAAGCCAAAGGGCGTTATATCGATAACAAAATTTTTCTTGAAGAAGTAAGTAAGTGTTTATTTTTTATGGCGATATCATAGCGGTATTTCGACGAAAAATGTTGTTTGATGGGGGCGGAAAGAAAGGTTTTGGAATGTATCACGAGCATTATAGACATGTTTGTTCAAGTGAAATGTAAAGAATATCGGAATCTCGCATGAAAAACCCAAACCCCCCTGGAGGAGAACGTTTTGAGGGCAGCCAGAAGCATTTTTACGCGACGCATGCTAAAAAAAAACGAACACGTAAAAATTAAAATAACACGTTGAAAATTTTCTTTCCTACTGGGAAAATGGCGGAGAAACTTTAGTTTAAAAGTAGAAAAATTGATCAACCCATATACGAAGTTTAAAAAAAGATGTCATTTATAGAACCCTGTAATTGTACTTGGAAAAAAGAAAACGTTGTTTTCCTGGGGGGCGGAAATGAAAAGGGTTTTGGAATGTATGCACGGCATTTAGGATGTTATGTTACAAGTGAAATGTAAAGATATCGAGAATCTCGCATGAAAAAAAAATCAAAACCCGCCTGGAGGAGAACGTTTTAAGGGTAGCCGAAGCGTTCTAAGCAGCACGCGCTAAAAATAAAAAGACCGTAAATTAACTAAAAACGTAGAATTTTTTTCTCACTGGCAAAAGGCGGCGAAAAATTCAGTTTTAAAAGTAGAAAGAGGATCACCACACGGGGAAAAAGAGTCTTTCAAGTAGAACTTTTACCTAACAATTCAGGGGGATCCCCCAAAAATTTTTTTTTTTTTCCCAATATGGTCTTTTCCCTTTTTCATACTAGTATAAATCATTTACGTTTCCCTATAAACGCTTTACTTGCTGAAGTTTCAACTGTGTTTTCTACAATTATCTGTAACGAAATTTGATTTAGCCCCGATTTTTTTTGAGTTCATATGCAGTGTGTTTAAAAGATACTGAAAAAAAAAAATATAAAAAAAAAGGTCGATCTAAATATGATAGATTAATAGAACCATTCGTTCTAAAGTAGCATAAATTTTTTTGGGTCGTTAATGTTAAAAAAATTTTAATTATTTTTCTTTTATGCAAAAATTTTTTATAAGAAACAAGTAAATAGTTTGAATTTGGATCGCTAAAAAGCTTTCTGTAATATTTTAATGAAACCCTATTTTTTTAATGAAATTTATGGTTTACAAATGCGAAGTAATTTTATTGACACATATCTGTAAATGTTTGAAGATTTTTTGTCAAAAGCGTTGAAATTACTTTTTTTTTTATATTATTTATTTCAGTCGGAGAAGTTTTTTTTTGTATTTTAAAAAACATTAAATACCCTTTTTGTTATAAAAACCCAAATTTGAATTTTTTTTGACAGAAATATGAATCTCTGGTTGCGTATTGGTGTTTCACAAATTTTTAATGATTCTTTTTTATATTTTATTTCTTCAACATCGTTTTACAAATTGATATCATTTCTTTTCATAAGCGTCTAACGTTCTAAATGAAGAATTGCTCAACGATATCTCGTTTTTTGTTAAACAGAATAGATTTTTTTTTTTATCCTTTCTAAGTGGAACCAATTATATTGAAGTTCTTGGCCCCCACCTGTATCAATCTTTGAATAAAACGCTATTTCCTCATTCTCGGAAAATTTTTGTCTCAGTCACTTTATGATTGCCCCAATTTCAAAAGATCTTTGAAAAAGAATCATTCGATAAAAATGTCTTTTAAAAAAATATAAAAAGGGTCTTTTTTTAAAACCACTGTTTTAGCTTCCCTGGGAAAAAGTTTTTGGCGTTATTTTGCAGAGCCAGTTTATACGGTATAGTCCAACCGTAAATAACGGTATGTCTGGTCTTTCAACCGTCAGAAAATATTTTTCCCAAGATCAAATGCTAACCATCCATCATTTTTATTATTTTTAAAATGCCTCTTCGGCCCGTTTTCATTAAAAATTTGGGGATTTGTGAACACAAATCAGCAAAAAAGCTATTTTGTTTAAATGAAATTAAGATACTTTTTTAAACGAAACCTGAATAACACGTAGTAGGTAGTGAAAGTAATGCATTTTTATTTCACGTGCGCTTCAAATAAACGTTAAAAAATACATTAATAAAAAAGTACTAGCATCGGAAGGACTGTATTGTTAGTTAACGGGCAACGTGGACATGTTTTCCAAAATTTTTTAAGAAATAAGTTAAATACAAAAAATCAAAAATTTTAACTAGTATAATGTTGATATTTTATTGTTAGCTTATTTTTTTACCAAACGCGGTTTTAAAACTGGTCCCCTTTTCCAGTTGAGGGTTGCTGTGCAATGACTGTGTGGTCATTGAAAACGAATCCAGATGCGGTAATTTTTTTAAAAAAAAATGAAATTTGAATATACAGTGTTTTTTATTTAAATTTAAAGTCGAGATAAATAGTTTTTTACAATTTCCGTTTTCGCAATTAAAAAACGGGTGATCCGTTTGGTAGCATTACCCCTTTTGGATGAAAAAAAAGTGAAGACAAACAATAAAAACATTCACTGGTGCCCCAGGTTTTTCGTGGTATTTTTTGAGTTCCCTATTGCTGTCTGGTCCCGAAATTTGACAAGTTGTACGTGTTTGATTTAAGTTTGTTCGTCTTTTATGAAAAAAAAAAAATGGTGTTAAAAACAATGGCTGTTGGAAAAAATTCGACGCAAAAGAAATATTTAAAAGCTTAAATAGCCAAAAACTCTTTTTTATCCCCCTTCTTTTAATTTTTATTTGGTTTTGATTTCTATAGTGAAAAACCCTCTACCACTTTCGTTTTGATGAATGATTTTTTATTGGCGCGTGGGTGTTTTCAAATCTGGAAAGGGGTTTAGCAAAAAAAAAAAAAAACTTAGCTGGTGCAACAAAAATTTGCCTTTTACCCCCTTAAAAAAATTTTTTTGTGGGAAAATTTTAGTTTTTATTAATTCATTGTTTTACAAAAATTATTTGGTTTTAAAATTTAAAGGATTAGGTTTAAAAAACTCCCGGAGATCAAAATATGCCATTACCTTTCAAAAACTTCTGAGGGTTTACAAAAATGATCGATTAAAACAAAAAAAATCGTCGACATTGACAAAAAACTTACCAGAAAGCAAAAAAAAACTCGTATTTACATATATAATTTCGGGATTTTTTAAAATTTTTTTGATTTTTGCGCAAAACATCTTTGCTTTTTCAAAAACTTACTAATCTATACCAAAATTTTTCGGTTTACAAAAAATTACCGAAGCAAACAAAATTGCCATTTCCTTTAACAAAAAACTTCCGAGAGTTACAAAAAAAATGCTCGTTAAACAAAAAAAACGAAACGACATTTACAAAAAAATTACCCCAATGCAAAAAATCTTGTTTTTTTACACTATATAAATTTAACGGGATTTAACATTTTTGTGAATTTCGCGCAAAAAATATTGTCTTTCAAAAACTTTCTTAGGTTATACAAAAAAATTGATTTGCATTTTCAAAAACTTACCCGAAAGAAAAAATATGCCTTACCTTTAAAAAAAAACTTCTAGGGTTTAAAAAAAAAATGACTCGATTTCAAAAAATCGATCGCTTGACAAAAACTTACCAGAAGCAACAAAAATTTGTTTTTTTTCACTTTTTAATTTAAGGGATTTAAATTTTTTGAGGCTGTTTGCGCAAAAAAATATATTATGTTAAAAAAAACTTATTGTTATACAAAAAGTTGATTGATTTACAAAAAACTTTCCCGAATGCCCAAAAATTTGCCATTACCTTTAAAAAAAACTTCCTGAGAGTTTTAAAAAAAAAAAATG